>NC_026152.1:12622618-12757720 GCF_000512975.1 Sesamum indicum
ATTGACAACCCTAGCTGGCAAGACTTTTGCCTCATTATATCGTTGAGGCCCCAAAAAACTCTTTGTGGCTAAGTCCTTATGTTCAGGTTCTATGTAGTTTGGTGCACATATATTCACACGATATTTGTCGTTTATTGTCATCATTATCTGTTTGTTATAAAGCTACTGATATATAAGATTTTGGGTATCTTGTCGTATGTGTGATAGAATTTAATTTTTTTAAATAAAGGAAAAAAATATACAATTAATAGTGCAATAGGGCAAATTACCAAATATTGTTGCCCGAAATGGTGATTTTAGAGTGTATTTAACTTAAATTTAATCATTGTTACTTACTAAATGATATTTTTTGTTTCATTAATCACAATTAATAATGGACATTTCAAGCCAACTATTAGTGATAGTTTACTTACCTTTATAATATAGAATATTCTGTTAATGAGGTATAATTTAATTGGTGAATTTGTGATCGCATCATATATATTTAATATAAAGTCTTCCTAAACCTATGACCTCCTGGTCATGGGGGTCTGAGTCTCACTAATATGTGGGTATTGATTTACTTTTATAATAAATATTGGTTTATTATAGGTTCATACATTAAAAAACTGATTGCAAAGCGACTTGTTTTATCGATCCGGTAAGCATAATTAAGATCAAAATACTTGTTATGTTGAGTAGATTTGAAATTTATTCGAACTTAAATGGTTTAGTAGACAAAGTTACGAAATTATGAGTAAAAATAATAAAACTATTTAAGTCATGTCCGTATTTGGCATAGACTAAAATTCAGTCCAACTCAACTGAATTTAATTAATAATAAAATAAGCTCAAATCTTGAAATCACACGCATTTAGATAAACTTTATCAACAATGTTTTCAACTAAACTCGAACTATTCAATTGAAAAACTTGAAATTAAAATAAACGAATAGCATTTAGCATGATCTTTAAACAGAATTACCACAATCAATTAAAATGAGTTAAATATGATTGCTTATATTTTCATCTCATTTCATAAGGAGAAAGAAAAGTGAGTTTGGTTGAAATAAGGTTTTTCTGCAAACTGAAACTATCTTAAGTTGGTTGGATGGAGCGAGACGGTATGTGCGTATCTCCCGAGCAAGCACGGTAAGAAATTTAAATCCCGAGTGTGTGAAATTATTGTAATTTCGGAAAAATTGAGGGACCATTTTGCTAAAGCCTGGACAGGGAAAATAAATTTGAGTGTCCAGCTTACGTGTATGTGACCAAGTGGCGAGTACGCCAATAGGGGACACGCGCAAGTATGCGTAATCGCAAAAATCACTTGATTCAAAAGACAGAAAACGTGAATTAAGGAAAGAAAGAGATAAATTTCATGCGGGATACAAATATTCATTTTCAACTCTTTTCCTTCGGACTGAAAGAAATTAGAAAAAGAAAATTCCGATCGCTTTTCGTTTCCCTCTATTTCTCCCCATTTTCCAATCTTTGGAGGGAAACAGAGAAATTTGATCTGCTCTTGAAAATTCTCTGCTGTTAACAGTCAAATTCAACCTTACAAGATTCCTCACTTTCACTTTACTGAATTTGCTTTCAGCTGCCCGTTTCTAATCTTCCGAAGTTTTAATTCTAGGTGCGAGTTCTTTGCTTGAAGTTTGGGGTTTTTGAATTGTTGAGTTCGTGCTGCGCTTAAAAATAGTGTATTTCTCCGTTTTCATGCTTTGTTTTGTGGTTGGTTTTTAGGGTTTTTAGCTCAAGTTGGGGCTAACTGCATGGTGCATTTGTTTTTGTTTGTTTATCTGGAAAGCAATAATTTTGTGTATTTAGCAGTACTTGTATTAGTAGGTAGGGATTTTGATGGACTGAGTTTTGAACTCTAATGTTTTTAGTGTTATTGCTTAATTACGACAGAGATTCTGTAGATTGCCATGGGATTTTGGTGCACTATTTAACCAAGCTGTAAAAGAGAAAAAATATGGATTCAGTAAATGTCCTCGGTATTGGGTCTATGTTTGAATGAGTGGTTTTGTTAAATCGTGAAATTCGTACCTAAGTAATTCTTCCTTCTTTTTATTTTTAGGATAACTTATATGTAGGTAGTTCAGTGAGTGCCTTTTCGTTCTTGATTTTAGTAATGCTGGTTACTGGTCTTAACAAATCTAATATGCCTGCGCTGATTTTTATGGATCTATTTATTGTTTATAAGCAATTGATCTTTCAAAAGATAGTTTTTTTGATGCTGTTGAATTTGTATTCTGTAGAATAAAACTTATAATAGCTGGTAGTTATATCATGATTTCTTGGAAGAATTTTTGTATTCATTCTACAAGAGTTCATTTTTCGAACTCTATGAAGTATTTTGCTGAAGGGTAGAGGATCTCCAGGTGGGGATAATCTCCCTAATGAAAAATGCAGACCAAGAAAAAATCAACCGGAAGAAATTCTCGGGAGCTAGCCAGTCCAAGGGTTTCAAGACAGCAGAAGAAACTGGTTGAAAATGTGCAAGTTCAGGGGAAGAAAGTTACGGAGCTGATCACGTCTTCTGCAAGGAAGAAAAAAGTTGGTAAGTGGGTTCTCAGACTCATTTTCTGATATAAGGCCTTGGAAAAGGCTTTATTGCTTTTTACCATAAGCTGATAAGTCCATCTTTAGATGGAGGTGTTTTGGGTGCTCTAGGGACTTACTTACTCTTTTCATAACTATAGTTGGGTTGCTATTGGAATGATGGATTTGATTTGGCTAAAAATTTGAAATGAATGTATTTCAAATACCTTTGGTTTCAAATCCACATATTTGAAATCTCTTATTTGGATTTGTAAGGAATTTGTGCAAGAATTTTAAATTCATTTGGCTAATGATTTTAGAGCATTTCTAAAGGATTTAAAATGACTAGGTTACTGGGTGGATTTCGAATCCATCATAAATAAGTTTAAAATCTAATGGATTCAATTAAGGATTTAAAATCCCTTGATTTATTTTATAAGCAAAACAAGTTAGATGGATTTTAAATTCACAAATTGAAATCCATCAATCCAAATGCATTTTAGGAATTTTGCTTTGCATCTGCTTATAAATGGTAACTGAAGAAGGGCCCAACGCAATATCATAATATGGCTGATATTCTACTGGAAATTTTAGCTAGCAAGCTGGTATCCTACAGCATTGACATTTTCAGATGATTCTTTTGGTGCTTTTATTGTAATGTAAGGATCACGTTTCTCCGTATCTCCATCTCCTGTCATTGGCTTCATTATTTCTATCCAAGGCTTTCCCCCCCCCTTTTTTCTATCCCAAGGCTCCCCCCCCCCCCCCTTCAATGTCTCTCAATGGTCTGAATCGAGTGGAACATATTAATGCTATCCATAGCTTTTCCCCCTCGAAAGGCCTATATGAGGATGCCTCTTGATGCAACTTAGTTTGTTTAGATTTTCAAATGGATTAATGTTTTTGGAGTGCCTGTTGCAACTTTCAGTCGGCACACTTTCAAAGACAATCGAGGAGCCAGTTGGTGGAACAAATTTGGATACCAAATTCAGATTGGTGGATGATGATTCCAATGCATGTTTGGGGTTCCATGCCGAGCATGAATTTAGTAATTCTTTTATTATAAAGGTAATCATTCCTTTGCTCAGAAAAACTTGTTGCTCGACTCATCCACCTTGCTCGTTATTATGTCCTTGTACGTTTCATGGGCACTTGTCCTTCTATTGTCAGAAGTCACTATGGAGTATGATGGTTTTATCAGTAAATATTACCAGGAATGAGTTCTGGATTAGCTTACATTTTTTTTCTTTTGTTTATTTGCTATGTTTTAGGATAATGACAATGGGGCTGCTAATTGTGTGTCGGATACCATATTTTCTCCGTCCTTTCACATTGCAAGAAGTGTCGGAGGGGAAATTTCAACTGAAGGTGCTTTCTGTTTTCATTTCTATCTTTGCAAGTCTATTCTCCCTAGTATCTCCTAAACACGAAACCTATTCCATTGCTTACCTTATTCTTTTCAGCAGACTTCTGTAAATTCTTTCAGCATGACAACCAGCAAATTCAGGACTGTGGGAAAGAGAACATCCAGATTGATTGCCCTGGTATTAGCAAAACAAGTGGCAATATGTTTATCCCTGTAGATGCAATGTTTTTTCCATTATTTATTTAGTGGATTTTGATCTTGTGGAATTTTTAGGTGGTCGTGTTCTTTCTCCTGAAGTTTCAGCTATATATCTATCCATGAAAAATTCAAATCTGGAATGCATTGATGAGAACAATCAAGATCACATGTCAGTAGACGTCTGTCAGGAGGATGAAGATGCTGAAGAATATGATGATTTTGATCCATACTATTTCATAAAGAACCTACCAGAATTGTCAACGGTGGTACCGACATTTCGGCCTGTCCTGTTGCCTAAACAAACAAGAAGCTGCCCGTCAACCACACTTGTGCTGGACTTGGACGGTGAACATGTTTACATTGTTTTGTATCTTTCAACAGCATTATTATTCTGAATGGATGAGTTTGTATTCTTTTTGCCCTTGATATCATTTAGTGTATACTATACCAAATTTTAGCATTTTTTTTTACCCTTATTATAATGGAATGCATTCAAATGAAGTTGTTGTGTTTGGCAGAGACCTTGGTGCACTCCACACTTGAACCGTGTGATGATGCGGATTTCACATTCTCAGTTAATTTTAACCTAAAGGACCACACAGTATATGTGCGATGCCGTCCTCATCTTACAGATTTCTTGGAGAGAGTATCCAGACTCTTTGAGATTATTATATTTACCGCTAGTCAGAGCATTTATGCCGAGCAACTACTTAATGTCCTGGACCCAAGGAGGAAAATCTTTAGGCATCGAGTTTACCGTGATTCCTGTGTGTTTGTAGATGGAAATTACCTCAAAGATCTGTCAGTTCTTGGCCGTGATTTGGCACATGTCATTATAATTGACAATTCTCCTCAGGTAAAATCGACACGAAACAGTTAGTTCCCTTTTCATTTTTGCTATCTCACGGATTGAAATTGTTCAAATTTACCCTTTCATTTATTGAACCTGAATACATAAATCATTCATTTCCTTGTCCTATAGGTACTTGAGCTTTCTATTACTGAAGTTTTTTCTTGATTTGCTCAGAAACTTGAAAACCGTCTTAGCATATTTCTTTGTACTCTTTTGAATAGAATATTATGTGCCTCTCTCACTGTAATTCGTAATAGCATAGAGTGAACTTGACATTTTAGGCTTACTACAATGTCTTATTCTTTTCCAGGCATTTGGTTTCCAAGTGGACAATGGAATACCTATCGAGAGCTGGTTCGACGACCGCTCCGACACAGAATTGTTATTGCTACTTCCGTTCTTGGAAAGTTTAGTTGGAGTCCAAGATGTAAGGCCCTTCATTGCCAGGAAATACAATCTCCGAGAGAAAATTGAAGCAGCAGTTTCCCCCTTAGAATATAATGCCGACACATTTTGAAAGATGAAAATTTGAGCGCTAAGTCGTTTAGACTGTTTTTCCAGCATTACCATTCTCTTATGAGGTCTGTTTTAAGTTGGAAGCGAAGACATGAGAGATAAATTTAGCTTACTCTTGACATAACCTCTGACTGTACATGCGGACCGAGATTAGCTTAGCGTCTTGGAATTTAAAACATTTTGTCAGAGCAAATAATTTAAAGTTGATGCCAACTTTCTACCCAATTTTATTTTAAATGAAGCGTTTGCCTACACTACCAGTTTTTGTTTTCTTCTTTTCTGGTGGTTTCTGTGTTTGTGGCTTTGATTCCGGACACACTGTCGTTATTACCATTTGGTGGTACGTGTCTTTGTTATTATGCGCTTCTGTGTGTTATGTCAGAGCAACTTGTTGATTAATAGATATTTATGTGATTAATTTTAAAATTAATATTGCTTATAATTAACATTAATAAATAACTATAGTTCATGTAATTGATTAACGCAATTAGGGGCGTTCACTGATCGGAATCAATCCAAATTCAGAATTTCGTACCTACTAAAATTCACTAGAAAATTTTAATTTGGTACTCATTTTTGTTTTTTCTTTTTGAAAATTCGGTATTCGGTTCTGTTTCAATTTTTAGCATTGGTTTAATGAATCGTACCAAATATCAAAATATTAGTTTTACATACTTATTTTTTTCATTTATTAATTACTGTTATACCATTTTTTATTTTTAACAAAAAAATTATTTATTGAATATTGAGCTAAATATAAAAAAGATGTTCAGTAATTATCGAGATTGAACTAAGTTGACTCGGTATTCAATATAGCATTTTAGTATACCGAACTTTTGATTCATCGAAATTTAGTACGTTTTGATTCTATGTTACTGAATGAACACCTCTACAAACAATAAACAAAAAGTCTGATTTATGTTTGAATTAGATCTATATAGTTTTGAATGAAAATCAGATCCAATTAGGTAGAATACAATGTCATTTCGAGCATTTGTACTACACTATAATTGATGAGGGTTGAATATATTGTCATGATCTATATAATTATCTTTTCATAGCTAACTCTTACTTTTATTATTGGTAAAATTGCGAAATTCATCTCGTAAGTATAAGGGCAACAAAATTAGTTCAGTCAAACATATTACTATTTAAATTAATATCAAGTTTGAAAAATAAAAAAAATTGAATTTTGTTGATAATTGTTCCAATCGAGCTCAAACAAGCTTTAATTTTATTTTCATCTCCTAATCTAAGGAGGATCACGGTTGGTTCCCCAACAACCCTCTAAGAAACTCGAACCCACGATCAAAGTAATAGGTGCAAGGTACTCTTGCCAACAAATTTTAATTGTATTAAATATGAAACAAGCTCGAATATTTTTAAATATATTTTATTATTTTTTAACTATTTAAATTGAGTTTGAAAACTTATCTAACAAAATATTTTATTTAAATTTAATTTATTAAGTGAAACAAATTGAATTCAAATAATTTTTAATCAATTAATTTCAATCTGAATACTTGTATTTAGCTTTCAGGCCTACGTATTACTAGTAAATGTGTTTGATCCGGTCCAACAATTGATAAACCATTGGAAATTTGGAATTCACGAATTTCTATGTTGTGAGACACAGTTTTCTTTCTATTAGGCTTGGGCCCATAGTTTTAGTGACATTGGTTTGTGCTCATGGGCCAGTACGTAAATCTCAATTGAATATACCCTTTGGTTTGTTCTAAATTACGGAGACTACCACTGGTTTGCACGTTTCGCATGCTCAATTAACCTAAGTTATAACTCTGGTAATTTTCACATTTAACCATGGTTAATGAGCTCGAGCGAACATATAAATATCCCGCCTCGACGCTCTCTAGCTCCCGCCAGTTCATTCTGCTTACGAGTTCCAATTTTCCACAAGCAGCTTTGCCAACTACAGATTCTAATTTCGTTTCTCTCTGATTTTGCAAAGCAATGGTGAGTTAAAAGAAATCTCACAGCAAGCCACATTTCACATCTTCTTCATTGGTCTTAATTTTTTTGTTTCGAATATCATTAGCTGAAATTTTTGTTGATGTTGCTGCATTTTCAGGTGGTTGCACAGAAGGTGGAGGAATCCGAGATCACAGAGCAGGATTCTCTTCTGCTCGTAGATCACTCAACCATTCCCGCTTACTATATTTTGAATGATTTCTTTTCAGTTTCTATTTACTTGTACAATTAATCGAATTTGATGTTTTGCTTCTGATGTAATATCGAGTCTGAGAAGAAATCCAAATTGTTTGTTTGAGCTACGTTTATTTCTACAAACAGTCATCACAATTACAGATAATCACAATGATGTTTTTTTTTTTGTAAAAGTGGATGAACATAATAAACTCACTGGTAGGTTTGTACGTTCATGTTGCTGTTTGTTATGTATTCACATTATCTTCTGTTCATTGACTTAAACGAGCTTTTGTTTATTTTTTTTTTTAATTCTATTTGACTGAATCATGAAATCTCAATCTGTTAGAATTGTTTCCTAAAGTATTATTTCATTGGTATAGAAGTAAATCTATTTTATGGTGTTTTATTTAACTTATATCTACTGGGAACTTGGTGAATTTCATGATATCTCTGTCAGCTTGGATTGCAAAGGAATAATGAAACAGTTTCTTTTCTGTAAATCAGTAAGACTGCATTTATGGTTGCAATACTGTTTGTTCTTTGAGGGAATTTTTAGTTCGCAGCATTTTATTTCAGATATAGGAACATCACAGACTGTACTCAGTCAGCTACGAAACCTTTCAGTAAACAATTCTGTGTAATTTTAGTCTTATGTGAGATAACCTCTGAAAAGAACATTTTATATTATTCAGCTTACTTTTATTTGGAGAATAAAAAAATATTTGGAGTTACTCTTATTGCTGCAAGACGTTTTTGAGATATTTGCTCTTCAAAGGATAGAAACATACCTAGAGTTCCCTGCTCCCTGTTTGATGTTTTAGAAATGTTCATTTTAATTGGCTTACATCTGGTTCATCTGGAAGTTGATTAATCCACCACACTGTAACCAGTGAACTAGGATTGGAATTTTCACATGTGTCTGGAAGTTTGAGCGTCACTTGTAATATTCACATTGTGTCTACAGAAGTAAATTGAAAATTTGTTTTTTCTATTTTTGTGTCATTTTCAAATACAATATTTGACAAGATTCAGAAATTGCTTTTTCATTGGATCAGACAAGGAATCTCTTGCGCATTGCTATATTCAACATCAGCTACATCAGAGGTCTTTTCCCTGAGAAGTATTTCAATGACAAGTCTGTTCCAGCTTTGGGTAAGTTGGCACCTGTCATTCACTAATTCTACTAAGGCACAGTTGTTGAGTTGAAATAATTAATCTTCATGAAAACAGATATGAAGATAAAAAAGCTAATGCCTATGGATGCTGAATCACGTCGACTCATTGATTGGATGGAGAAAGGTGTATTCATATAAAGTTCTGAGTTTAAAGCATATATTCTCTCTCTTCCCCTATCAAACTGCTCAATATCTCATTCATTTCTTTGTCTTCCTTTTCCTATAGGCGTGTATGATGCTTTACAGAAAAAATATCTGAAAACACTCTTGTTCTGTGTCTGTGAGGCAGTGGATGGTCCAATGATCGAGGAATATGCGTGTAAGTGTTTAAGAAACTCCCTTTTCCAGAAAAATTACTGATATAGAAGACAATTCCAGATTACTTTAATGCTGAAAGTTCAAATTGCAGTATTATGCTTAAGTTTCGAATAAATGTTTTAACACTGGATATAAGTGGTTTACCTGTAGCAATGTGCTTAAACGTTTCTAGTTTTATATTTCACAAGTCATCTTATATCATTGTTAATTGAAGCAAATGCTGATGAAGTGCCTTTTCTTGCAGTTTCATTCAGTTACTCTAATTCTGACAGTCAAGAGGTGTCAATGAATATAAATCGCAGTGGGAAAAAGAAGGGAGGGACATTCAAGTACAACTCCAAAACAGAGATAACTCCTAGCCAGATGAGGTAGTTGTCCAGTGTAACTTCATCTACTGATCTGCAGGCTAAAGTTGGTGTAATTTTTTTTGTTGTCCTTAACTAACAAAACGATATGTAAAATGTTTGTTTACAGGAGTTCGGCATGTAAAATGGTTCGCACACTAATTCAGCTAATGAGAACTCTGGATAAGATGCCAGAAGAGGTGTCATTCTGGAGGCCGAGCACTTCTACGGAGTTATTAAGTTCATTTTACTACTTTTACTTTCCCTTTTTAAATAGCTAATCTAGTTTATTCCATTATTCCAGCGCACTGTACTGATGAAGCTCCTGTATTATGATGATGTCACGGTAAGCTTTTACTTTAGCGGGTTTCTATGTATGCTTATAATTTGAACTTGCTCATAACTGATTTTGTAACTCGATTAAAGTTAAAGAGAAATCAAACTGACAAAGTTTGGCTTCCTTATTACTGTCAATAGAAAATCATTGCCATGGACAAAGGGTGTTGTAGAGTTTTCACCTAATCAGTCAAATATGCATTTTAGATTTTTGACCATCTTAATTCCTGATATTGTAGCCAATGGATTATGAGCCCCCCTTTTTCAGAGGCTGCACAGGAGAGGAAGCTCATAATCCATGGAATAAAAATCCCTTGAAGATGGAAGTTGGCAAAGTCAATAGTAAACATTTAGTACTCGCTCTGAAGGTATGACGTCCCAATATACAGGAAATTTTACATCATTTTGCAGGCCTTATTAATTTACTTAACTATTCAACTTAACAGGTAAAGAGCGTGCTTGATCCTTGTGAAGATGAAAACAATGACAATCAAGATGACGAGGAGAGCTTAGGAGCTGATTCTCTCCAAAAAGATCAATACAGTGAATCTGACAGTGAGGTAAAGCATTAACTGGATTTGCTCGTCCAATTTCAGTAACTTCCGGTTCTGTAAACACAACTTTCTTGTATTACCATCTTGCTTTGACGTATCAAAAACTTGTTTTTCTACCTCTTACTACAGATCAGCAATTCAGATGATGATCAATATATTGTAGCACCTGCACGTAAAATCTCATCTCTTAGTATAATTTTTGTAGCTGTCATTCAATTTGTTTTGCTGTACAATCAGACTTCTATCATTTTATGTGACAGAGAAACAGCAATTTCAAGAAGATAATGGAGCAATTGATGAAGGTGCCACACCCAGCTGGATTTCTATCTTGAGAAAGTTCAGAAGGAATTCAACTTTGTATCTTTTTCGGTGCAGATGATACCCAGGATCCAGTGGAAGATGAACTGCAGCTGGAACGGGTAAAGGATTGGATCAGCTCATACCACCTTGACACAGTTGAGCTTACTGATGTCCTCTCAATTTTCCCTGACATCTCAGTGGTAAGGATTCTTTACATGATTCAATGTGTTATTGAGAAGGGAAATGGATGTTGTATCAACAATTTCCATGGTGCAGCATCCAAGTTTTGCATCCTGACCTACATGATTCCATTTGTGCAGGTCTTGATTGAAGGTACATCTGAAGAATTCTTCTGTCTTGAGCTAATAGAAACAAACTCGCAATTCTTTAGCTTTTAGCTGTTGTTTAATGTTCCTATGGTCCAGAAATTATGGACAAGCTCGTGAAGGAAGGTTTAATATCAAAAGCTGAAGAGGAGAGCTATGTCATTAACAAGAAAAAGGTTATTTTTCCTTTCATTTCCATTCTTTTTCCCTTCCTTTCCATTCTTTTTTCCCCTAATGCTCTGATTAATACCCTAAAATTGCTGAGGCATGTTTTCTCCTTGTGAACTGCATCTGATTTGTTAGAAATTTGACTACGAGTTTGATGCTGTGAAAGAAGAAGCCGATGGGCAAGTGGTACCACATGGAAAAGCTGGGACTGTGAGTGTAGATCACATGTACATGAAGGTGAATCATATTTCTACCATGTTTTTAGGCATGGGGTTACAATAACTGGTTCCTGCACCGTGTCACCTATATTTAGTCTTCTTTATGTCACGAAATCCCATATTTGTAATTCAGAATTTATTCCTTCTTGAGCACCTGAAGTTGCATAAAAAGATAAATTTATAATTCTTTAATGGTAATTAATTTCATTCCAGATATTCAGAATTGAATTTTACTCAAGTAACCTTCACGCTTATCTGACTGAATACTTAAAAGTTAATTATTCACACTTGGCTGCCTGAATATTTAGCACTTAGGATGTCTATGAAGCCAGTTACTGCTGGAGGCTGAATCTTGATGAGCTATATATCAGTCAAGACAGTTCATCTATCATATTGTAATTGCACATGTAAAAATTTATTCCATTTAAATACTAATTTGGGTTCTCATGCTCTACATACTAATTGTGGCGTTTGATCTCAGGCTTTATATCATACTCTTCCAATGAACTACATAACTGTAACAAAGCTACATAATAAACTTGAAGGTGAGGCCACCCAGACTATGGTGAGGAAGCTTATCGACAAAATGACCCAAGATGGGTTTGTTGAGGCCGGTAGCAACCGTAGACTCGGTAAATGATATGTCATGACTAAGTAATTTCTGGCCAAATTAAAGATTCTGTGATTGACAGGCATTTTCTATTGTTGCAGGCAAGCGTGTTATCCACTCTGATATTACTAGGAAAAAGCTGGTCGAAGTCAAGAAGCTCTTAAACATAGATGCCATGGTAGAAATTAGGATTGCACATAGTTATTGTGTAACAGCTATGATTTTCTTTATGGATAGCAGTGCTTATGATTCAAGTTCATTAGGATTTGGACGTGAAGGAATCACTGAACAAGTCTAACCATCCAGAATCTGAGATTATTGCTGGTACTCAATCTTACGTACTTAGCTAAATTATAAATAAAGGCGATGTAGTGATCTCCATCATTCTAATGTAACAGAGACGGCTTTTGTATATTAGGTAACAAGAACAAGGACTTGTCCACGTGCGGTGGCCTGCACTCAATTGGATCAGATATCACACGGACAAGAGGTCGATCTGACGCATATGTGAGTGACTCTACCAGGACTGACCAGGCTATTGCCAAGAAAAGAGAACATGGTGGGAATACGCCCACTAGCAGGGCCGAGGTACGATATATCATGAATCTGCTCTTTAACATCATTTTATCAGTGGTAACTTCCTGTTGTTCAAATTCATTAATAACCAAGTAATAAAATTGCTATATATCTGCAGCCAGCAGCTTCAAGAGAAAGTTTTGTGCCTGGGGTTGATGACGGCAGAGCTAATGGAAATACCAACAACGGTGATGCAATGGACATAGTTATGGAAAGCAGGTCAACCCAAGACAAATGTTTGAGGAAAACAAGCACGGTATGCTCCTAAAGCGTTTATAAACGTTTAAAATCTTAAAACTTTTTTTCTCTCAATGATCTTAACCATATGCTCGATAACCTAAAAGCTTAAATACACCCTATTATATGCTTTTTAACCAGGCAGTTTCTATAATTACAGGTCAAAGAGCCCATCCTGCAATACACAAAGCGCCAGAAATCTCAACCCATATGAAAGTTATCATGTTTGGTCCTACCGACTGATTTTCTTCCTAGTTCTCCCTTCCCTGATTGTTTAATCAGTTTTACACCGTTTTTCTTTAGAAACCATTTAGCACAAGAAGGATCCATAGCAATTACGACTCTTTATCCTTCTTTTTGCCCATTAATTGCACTTGAAATTGGCAACATGCCCCCTTTGACATGGTACGTACGTGGAGCATTTCAACTTGCGGCGTTGTCTTGTGGGCTGATCCAAGAAATAGTGTCGGCCGTCAGTCAATTTAGTATTTGGCTTTGGTCACTTAAAGTAAACGATAGTACCTCCTCTCTTGACTGATCTATCAACGTAAAACGAGCCCTGTTGAGATAGACTGGTTGAGGTTAATGAATCACTTCTAATTTGCCCGACTTTCCCTAGTCGAAGTCTGTTGGTGCAACTTCCATATTTTTCGTTCGTTTTTTTTTCCTTTTTCTTGGTTTCAGAACTAAGCATTTGGGCAATCCGGAAATAATGGAGACGCGAAAGGCTTAAATCATACATCAGAAAATAACAAACGTGAGGACTTAAAAATTATAAACTTTTTTATTATTACTGTCAGTTTAAAAAGCTGAGTAATTTATAATTCTATCCAAATAATAATAATAATAATAATAATAATTTATAAAAAAATTTAAATGAGCACAGCCAAACACCGCCCAAATCCTTGAGATTCTAAAGGGTTGGTGGCCCACCACACACAGGACACGTGACTTCACCCATACCGTCGCTCCCAAAAGTCTCTACTTCACCCCTTATACTCTCTCCATCGCTCGTAACGCCCCTGCACTAAAATTGACACAAAGCCAAAATCTGAAGAAAGGAACTGCAGAACGAAAGAAATGGCTTCATCTGAGGTGATCTGATTGTTTCTTTTGTTTTTACCTTTTGCGATTTAGGGATTGATCTTTGATTTTTTATGTGATGTTGTGTTGTTGTTTTATTTGGATTAGGTTGAGGTGCAGAGGAATGACGTACAACTGAAGCACCTAGGTTTTGTCCGGATTCTGACGATAAACGCCTTAGTTTTGGTGTCGAATCTGTACGATAACGCTAAGCAAAACTCTGGCTCGCTCAAATCCGCCGTCGATACTGTGGAAAACGCCGTTACGACTGTTGTCGGCCCCGTTTACGAGAGGCTCAAGGGCGTTCCTGTTGAGCTGCTTGTTTTCCTTGACAAGAAGGTAGTATTTTTTTTTTCTTTTCTTTTCTTTTTATCAATAACTTTTTGGGTCTGGAATTTTGACTATCATATGAGATTTTGTTTTTTTGTAAATTAGTCGGGTTCTTCGATGTGGGTTACTCATTTTTTGTTGATTGATTGCCTCGATTATCATAATTTTGAATTTTTGGTTAATTTTCTTATTGATGATCGCCTTATTTGAGTGTTACATTAGGAACGATCTTTCAGTCATTTCTTTCTTTCTAATTAACTCCTTCCTGGAACTTTGCAGAAAAAGTGCAGAATTTTTTCTTGCAAAACATTAACTGTATATGTAATCATCTCCATTAAGCTAAGTTTATTACTTTAATGCCACACCTTTTCCATTAAGCTAAGATCACCTTTCAGTCAATTATGTCCTTTTTTCGCACACGAACCCTTTTCAGCACTGATTTGTGATCCTTCTTTCATCATTTAATGATGCTCCGAAAGGCAATGCCTTGGTCCTGTTTATGTGTTCGTTTATAGGGTCTATCTGATAGAGATCTTTTGCATATGTTAGGTAGATGAGGCTACCCACAAATTTGACGAGTGTGCTCCACCGACTGCCAAGAAGGTTGTGTTCAAGGCCCATTTACTAGCCAAGAAGGCAGCAGAGGCGGTGGAAGACTTGGCGGAGGAAGCCAAGGTTGCTGGTCCACTTGCTGCACTAACCCGTGCTGGTACTATTTCCAAGCATTTTGCTGTGGCTCAATTGGCTTTGGTATGGTACAAAGTTAATGAGTATCCTGCTTTGCATGGAGTGGCCGAGATGGCTATTCCAACAGCCGCACACTGGTCAGAAAAGTACAATAACTTGATTAAAAACATGGCTGCAAAAGGTTATAGTTTCTTCAACTATGTTCCGTTGGTTCCTATTGAAGAATTTGCCAAGTCGTATAAGCAGGTAGAGGCAGCTGCTGGTAAGAAGACGGATGGTGCCAGTTCAAGTGGAAGTGACTCGGACAAGGAATAGGTGTCCAGCATGCCTGTAAACTTTAGCTGTGTGTTGATGCTTTTGATTTGGTTAAGAAAGGCTATTTGAAGGTTAAGTGGGTTAAAGGCTGTGTGTGCCTGTGTAATAGATAATCTATGTGATGTGTGGTGTGCGCTTCTGTACATTATGCAACTGTTAAAAGTGATCAAAGATGGAACCTCAATGTAGCATTTTTGATCATCTTGGAATGCTATATGTGAAATGTTTGGTCGTATATCAATACTTCTTGTTTCTGCCAATGGTGGTTGTTTCTTGAAGTTAGATGTATGTCTGTATATTCATGCTTGTAACCCACACCTGCATAGTTATTGGACCTTGTCACTTCTTTTGCATGTTGACGTGCTGAGTGAAAGTTCGTGTTTATATGCACTCTAGTTGTAAAAGCTGTATCCCACTGTCTTACAACTTAGAAAGCAGTGGAGTTAATGGGATTCAGTAGCGTTTTCATTGTTGAGCAAACTGTGAAGAAGCAACATGCCAGGCATTGAAGAAAGTAGTAAACTGAGTGGACTTGCACGCTATAACTCTTGCCACAGGCTGGAAAATGTAGTCAGAGAAAGTATTCAAGAATTTCAAACAAAACAACAAACGCAGGGTGTAGGAACCCAACTTCAAGGCTATAATTTCTGCATGGGTGCTTATTACAGAATATGGCAGCATTCACAAATCTTATGGCACATCACAAGGAGTCTTAATACTCTTCCAAGGCAACTTGGCATTTAAATAAATGCTGCTTTTCCCTGCGGACCAACATATAAAAAAAAAGTTAGTTTTATTTAAGTAAATTCCAAGATCAGTATATTCTTGGAGAAGAAAACTTCAATTTCTTTTCTTGAATGGAGATGGTAAAAGAGAAACATATAACAGACTAAAGTGAAAGCAGTTTACTTGCAGTAAGACTTGTTTCACTACTGCTGTATATATACTCAAATCAGTATCTATATCTACAACACAGATAATCCGAAAGTTGAAAATTTTCAGGGTAAAGATACAAAAATTGTGGAACACAGATTTGCCACTTTTTCTGAACTTGATTTCCCTTAACCAGAGAGGCCTGATATTTACAAAGGTTCATGTGATTACGAACTGTCTCAGCTGAGCTAACACCGATGCATCACCCTATTCTGTAATCACAGAAATTTTCCAAAGCATCTAATTGCCATACTAGTCCACCAATCCTTCCCACATCATAAGTGAGAATGTAATGGAGAAGTGGCCAGAACAATGTTAGTCGTGAAGCAAGGGGAGCGAGTTTATCCATGTGTCGTTATTGTTGTTCAAATTTAGAGTTCAGGTGTAACAGCGGAAGTGCAGATGTTATGAAGGTGATGTATGGTCATTCTGTAAAAATGGTGTATGCAGTAGTAGAAGCAGATTGTTGGGCAGGAGAGTAGATGATGATTCTCAGATTGCAGATGTAACTCAGAAAGGTGAGAACAGGGAGTGGGGATTGTGGTGAATGGGATAACCACCCGAGGCAGGTGCCACAGTGGATATGTAAGTGCCCACAGGCTCAAAGTTAGAGGCATGCAGGAACAGAAACAAGTGAGAGCATTCTAGCAGTATGACATTGAAACTTATGCATGTAAAGAACCTTTCAGCAGAAAATTTATACTAACATATGCAGAAAGCAATCCTACGAAACTGAAAATTTTCATATAACTATTTGAAACATTAAAATGAAACAGAGGTTCTAAAGAACTCACAATAATTTAAACTACAAACTTGTCCAAATATCAACAGAAACACCATCAGTTTTCAAATGTTTGTTGACATAATATATTCATTGCCTCAGACTTCATCACATGATGCAGTATCCTTTACCCAAAAAGTATGCATATTTGTATTGAACAAATGATTCACAATGAACCTATGAACATAACTGATGGATGCATATGCTGTTACTCCAATCAGTCTCTTGTAGTCAAGAGTTGATCGATTAGAAGTTTGATATATAATAATATTTGGAAGACATTATCAGGGTTAAAGTATCTCTTATGTCCAACTAAGAGTGAACTTCATCCAACAAAAATAATATGCACAATTGAAAGTTCCAAAATATTATTTCAATAGATGAAGGTTCGAATGATAAGACAATATTCTTCAAATCCTCTAGAACAAAAAAGCAGAAGTGGACACATCATAGAATACCAACTATATAAATCCTTAGGGACGTATTGAACAATAAAGTGCACTTCACAGAAGTAGGAAGTGCACAGCTTATTTATGGACAGATTCAGCAACCTCATTATTCAAGAATCAGTAAGGATGTTATAGCTGGGATACTAGCCAACTTTGAACCTCAGTAATCATATGAACTCTCCATAGTGCTAATAATGAGAATTTTAAGGACTCCCACATCAATTATATTTAGGTGGATTTCCACTAACAGGAAGTATAAGCTGTAGAAGTATCAAGTAGGAACAAAAGTAGCAGTGTTTTATTATCAAGATAAGGATTTTCATACCAAAGTATGGTCTCACAGGATATTACATGAACACAAGACCTAGAGCACATTTTAGTACTGAAAAGTTACAAATAAAAGTACATGAATACATATATTTCACACAAGCATGCACCCAACTTATTTTGACATATTAAGAGGAAAAATAATGTTAAAAAAACATGTAAGACACAGACCAATTATTTGGAGTACGAGGAGGAAGCACCAGTGTGCTCCTGGAGGAGGTCATCATATGGGTCCCGGCGTCCCTGAACTTGGCTGATCTGGGAATCCCAGAATATCTGCGCATTGTGGCGCTCAAAAGTCCAGAAACCATAAGGACGCAGAGGCAAGCTCCACATTTCCTTAGTCTTCTGGCACTTGTCTTTCAAATCATACAAATGCTCCCTGAATTTTCTGTCCCTCTCCTTTGGATCCTCCATCAACCTCAGTATCAAATTCTCCGCAAACTCCATTATAAACCCCATCTCTCTGCATAACCCAAAAAACATAACAAAATAAAAATCTATAATGGACTTGGATATTAGTGAGGAAAACACTAAAAGACAACACCATTCAGTGTGAAGTTTCTAATAATTTCTATATTATACCAACCACATACAGGGAATGTTGAAATTAATACTTATATTCTCTGAAAAGAGGTGCAACAAAACTGCATTTCCAGTGACACGCTTTTCCATTTCGTTCTCCTCCACCGAGTAATGGATCCAGACAGCGCGCAAGAAAATCATGATTCAGCGAAAACTAGAAAAATTTCTACAAATCTACTTCTCGAGAAAGACAATACGACAAACAGCTCATCATTAATTTGATTAGACAACCCCGTCGTATTCTAAACTCAATCACAAATGCTAATTCATATGATGAGCTACAAACCCTAGAATCTACCACTGCGGAAACAGATGAAATTGCGATATATAAATGACACCAGAGCTCGCAGAGGCCGAGAATACCAAAAATCGGCTACGAGAAATTGAAATTACCTGATTCTTGCTGACTGATGCTCGATCTGGAACCGAAACTATGAGCAACACGAATGAATTACTGAAATTAATTCGATAATAATGTGAAAGGGTGTTGCTGTGTTGGTGGGCTCTCGCACTAAAGCCCTCTCACATTTCTATTGGATTAGGCCCAACTTCCCCATCTACACACTATCCTTTTCGTTCTTTCTTGTTTTATTGAAAACTTTGGAGAAAACAAGTCGAAGCGCTAATTATATAATTATATTAATATTTTGATAAATTCATGAAACTTTAATATTAACTATTAGTTCATTAGACTAAAATATCATTGATTTTCTCGTCGATTGATTTTCCTCAAATTGTATGATTGAGCTCTCGTAATGGGTTTGAATTCTATAGATATGGACGCCTGAAATAAATTAGATTTTCTTTGTTTATCTTAGAGATGCAATCTTTACTTTGAAATTATTAATTCTTAATTTCCTGAATAGTATGATAAATTTTACCCATAAAAAGAAAAAGAACAATTAGGATAATAATCGCCTCGGGTTTGCTCACTCAAGCATTAAGGTTAAAATTTCATAACAATTTGTAGTTAATTTTCCATATTTTCTTGTTAAATTTGGTATAATAATTCACATTAATTTTGAAGATTGTAATCTTGTATACATAAATTTTACTATTTTCATCATTTTCTTTTAAAGAAAAAGTATCCATCAGTTGTCCAAGCCCCAAGGCTTTAGTGTAAAGAAAGACAAAGAGAGCTTGCTAAGGTAAAAGTGGGCTCTAATCGTTTTGGGCTCTTGGCAAAACATTGGGCCCACTTAGAGCCCAATTACTGTGCATTTATTAATCATTGGAATTCTACAAGTGTAAGTTGTTTGGTTGAGTTTATATGGTTCTCAAATAGATTATAAAATATTCAAGAATTTATAAGTTTTATTAGTAGTGTGGTAAATTTTTTATGAAGATCTTAAAAGATTTTAAAAGAAGATGTTAGTTAGAATTTTATAAACTTTTTTTTGGTAAAAAAAATAACTTAACGTATCTTTTTTTATTAGATCTTTTAAATTTTTAGTTTGAACATCTTAAGACATCAAAACACTCTTACAATGTTGGCATTAACTTTTACCTTCACATAACTGATATTGTCTTCGCCCCAAGTATAAATATTTTTGTACACGATTCTAAATTCTAATTTATGATTATTTTATTTTATTTTTGTTAATGTAACTATATAAGCAGTTTATTATGTCTAACATCCTATCTCATACAAATTTTAATGCAGCTAGCTTAGAAGTTCTTACTACCAACCAACAAGTGTTGGTCAGTGCATTCACTTAGGGGCTCGGTGGATGTGTATTGACTTTCAAGACATTAACAAAGCATGTCTAAAAGATTTCTACCCATTATCTCGTATAGACCAACTGGTGGATTCCACCCCTGGTCATGAACTATTGAGCTTAATGAATGCCTCATAGGATATCTCAAATAATGCTTAATCCCGATGATTAGAAGCTAGTTCGATTCGTCACACTAGGAGGGACCTATTGTTATATTTTTATGCCTTTTGAACTTAAAAATACAGGAGCTACGTATCAGCGCCTTGTAGATCGCATATTCCGAGAACAACTAAGTCGTAATATAGAATATCATTTATAGGTATAGTATAACTCGTATCAGTATTTTTGACAACGATCATCAATTTCAGGATTGGAAAATCCATGATTGATTTGCCAAGCAAGGCATTCAACAACGCTTCACATCCGCTGCTTACTCCCAAGCCAACGAACAAGTCAAAGTCATTAATTGAATTCTGGTTCAAGGGATCAAAACAAAGCTAACACAAGCAGGCGGACGGTAGGTTGATGCGTTGCCAGGAGTACTGGGGTCATACAGAACTATTCCCCGTTCTATCACTGCGAAAACTCCTTTCGATCTGGTGTACGGATCAGAGGCAGTCATCCCATCAGAAGCAAAGCTGGAGACTTTTAGAATCCAGCATGATGAGCAGGAGAATAATGATAATTTATTGCGAGCTAATCTGGATTTGTAGACGAAGTACGAGAAGATGCTCGTACCTGCATATAACGGTATAAGCAGAGAGTAGTCAATGCTTACAATTAGCGATTACAGAGAAGAGACTTCCAAGTGGAAGACCTGGTACTTCGGCGAGCTAGCGCGCTAGGACCAGTAGGGAAGCTAGCCCCTAAATGGAAAGGAACTTATAAAATCACCCCGATCATCAAATTTGGGACATGTGAACTGGAATACATAGATCACAGAAAGCTCTCCCAGCCATGGAATAGATAATTTTTTTATTCTTTTCTTCAAGAATGGAAAATTTAGCATTTGACAATTTGAAGGTAAAATGTTCGAAAAAATTACAATTTACATCCCATAATTTACTCTTTTTTTAATTTTGGTACTATTATTTTATGACTAAGGAGATTTAGTCCCACAAGTCCAAAGAAATTGCAATTTACGTTCTATTACCCATTCTCGTTAAATTGTTAATGAAAGGAGCACGTGTTTATGATTGAGGGCATAATAGTCAATTTTTAATTAAAAAAAGTGCACTGTAAGCACATACTTTTTTACCACAAGCAAGCATTTGATGCCGTCTGCAGGAATGAGATTAAGTACCCATTCCAGGCTCCTCATATAGGAGCTGAAGATATAAAAAAGCAGCATCCTACACGGATTGTAGATAAGGCGTTTGAGTGGCTTATAGGCCCCCCTCGACGTTTTATCTTTCTAGCAAAATGCATTTTCAGGATAAAATTGAGAACTTATATGGAGTCAAATCGAATAATACCTCACGAAACAGGACAACAATTGCATCACAGGGCTCGTTACAAAAATTAATGCAAAGATTGAAAAAAATAGAAAATCTAAAAAGAAAGGTGAGTGGGCAGCCATGTACAACACACAGAGTAAAATTAAAGGATGATTGCATCTGCACTCATTGACCTATGGTCTATTTACACAAATCATCTTTATCTTTTAAAAAGTTACACATACATTTGTTAAAAATGTCAACATCATTTACACAAACTATTCTTATTTTTCTTGAAAATTACACATACTCCTACTTTTTAACTATCAATGATGGTTTCATTAATTACGCAAAAATAAAAATAATTTGTATAAATAGATTATAGATCAATGATCGTAAATATAATCTATGCTTAAAAAAAAATCAATTGGTTGTGGTGAAAGGGAATTGAAGTGGTAGACATTAATATGAGAAGCAATGGATGAAGGAAGTTGGCAGATTTCAGCTGCTCATATTAAAGGGAATGAAATAATTTTGTAGTGCTTTTTCTGAACCAAAATCTTTACTCCAACAAAAGAGGTCATTAATGCTCACTCACTCCTACCATCCCATCAACATTTGCTTCCCACCTTCTCTCATTCCATCTTTTGCTTTACTCCTAATATGTTTTTCTTTTTTCTTTTTGATTTGATGTTCTAAAGTAATTAATATTTTATTTTATAAAAAGTATTTTCTCTAAACAATCATTTAAATTAAATTAAGGGATAATTATTGTGTCAGTTCTTGAAATTTTGTTTAATTACATGTAGATCCTTTCTGCTCCAAATTTGAAAATTACGCCTATTTCCATTGATATGAAAGACAATTACAAAATCGTAATATTGCAATTTAATTGGCCATATTCAAATCATATGTGATTTTGGTCAAATTGGTTAGAAAAACACTCAAGTTGTCAAAATTTTGAACTTACAGAATTAAATTACGATAATCAATTTGTTAAGATAAAAAAATGCCAACTCCTAATTTACAACACTAAAATCCCAATTTTTCCTTAAAGTGGTGAGGAGTAATGCAAGAGCCATGCCCCTTCACCAATACATTACCACTTCAACAAGTTTTGATGGGAAACAAGTTTCATGATACAAGTGTACATAAACCTTCAAGGGAAAATGCACTTTCTCAAAATTTTTATATATGTGATGTGGGGTAAATATCATGAAGTTACGTCCCAGTAATGTAATTATGATTTTTAGATAAGTTTTAGACTTATTTTATTAATTCAAGATCTATACATTAATCCCGATATATCCTAAATTTTAATATGTATGGACTCACAATAATCATCCGAAATGTTTGTAGTTTATGAGAATCATACAATTGAGGAACCTTTCCATTTTGAGTAGCAAGTTTCCCTTAAAAAAGAAAAAAGAGTCCCCCCTCGGTAGCCCTTCCCACATGATGCTAAACAAAGGCAAAGAGCAGCTTTCCCGCTTTCTAATTCACTGCTGCTGTAGCTGCGTTGATCAATGGGCCTCGTTCCAGCCGCATATAGAATTTGTTAAAAAATCATGCAATAGGTACAATTTTTGCAACCCTAGCAACTTTTACGACGTTTAAATGTCTTAAGGCACTACAACAAATATTGTCAATGGCAACAACACAAATTCCTTGCAAAATAGTGGAATATGTTACTAATTTACATTAAAAATAAATTTAGCAAGAAAAAATATTTACTTGAAATTAGCTCACCGCTAATTTCAGTATCGAATTTTTTTGTTCTTGATTTTGCTAGAAACTAACCAACATATTATTTGTAAAATTTTGGAGGGAACTTTTCAAATTTTTGTTAAGGGCCAGCTACGAAATTTTGCAACATAAAATTCATTTCTAATTATAACAAGAAAATATTTTGTTTCTAATGCTAATTTTAATATTTATAAAAACTTAAAATTCTTATCCGTTGCTAATTACCAACAAATTTTCTCTCCTTTCTAATTTTTCTAGCTATTGGCATCATTTCTTTTAGTATGACCTACCTAATTTAACCATCAAAAAATTTAATAATCAATTTTTTTCCTGTATGATTCTGACGATAATTTATTTTATTGGTAATTCACAGCTAAGAGATTCAAGGCATATGGTATTCGTTATGGTTAGCAAATCCCTAAACTCGGACCATCAAATATTACTCAACACATCTCAAACCAACTTATTTTCCATAATTTGCTTGTGGAAAAACTAACATATGGAGAAGCTTATACATGTGTGCCTGCGCGCAAAGCTCGCAGTCCTATAAGAAGTTGTCAACACACCTAGTTTAATTGATCCGTCGCTATAGTGGCCGGCGTTAGTTGAGGATTAGGGTATTACGATCGTTAAAGAATCAGAAGTCGATCAAAATACCACCATAAATAATTAAAGGATAGAAATATCAAGTAATCTAAATTACGAAATCATTAAGTCAATAAAAAATTAATATTAAAGTGAAGATATGAATAATTGTAATCGAAGAATAAACGGAGTACTTGTGTTGATGTCAATTCCTTGAGGGGTGGGTGGACAAGTCAAAAGAAGTCCATTGAAATCAAGATTGGAGTACTTTGGCCCCCTAGTAATTTGTATGTATCTGTTTATACGTATATATAAATATAGTGCGTATAGAATTCAAGTGAATGTGAATTTTATAGACATGATGTATATATAATGGATATGAAATTTGCTTCAAATTCACCCCGATTTATAAAATTAAAATTTGTGACCAAATATCCGATAAATTAGACCCCAACTTGCCAGCAGGGCCTTGGTCCATCCACCCCATTTGTGTCCTAATATACATTATGTACATTATTTGTACCCAATTCGGATAATATTTATAATAATATTTAAAAATACTTAATTTTTAATTAAAAAACATACATTTGTAAAATAAATTATGTGTTAAAATATTAACAACTTATTAGATATCTGTAAATTAATCTTATTTAATATATATATATATCAATCAACAGAAGAAAAATAAAAACTTAATCAGATTTTGCTGATAATTGTACCTATTGGCTCCCAATTCGAGGCGAATTTGCAGTAGGGTGGGGAGAGTTTAAGGTCCATCTAGGAGGGTGGGGGTTCTAAAATCGAAACAAGATAGATTTTGTGTTTATCTAAATTGAAACAACGTAAATTTCGATTTCAGTTGAACTCAGAGTATTCCATATACACATAACATTAATTAATAATAAAAAAAATTAGATTATAAGTATAGTGGTGATGGTGACATTGTATGAATAAACAAATAGTGGGAAGAAAAAAGAAGGGTTTAAATGGGATATGGGGTTTTGGGGGATTATAATTTAGGACCACCCACACATATTAGGTTTGAATTTTGGGTGGTTGAGTTTGGGTTGTGATAGTAAATAGTGGTAATAATAATGGTGATAAAAAAGAAAGAATAAGTGCACTCCCACCATCACCACTATTTCCATTATATTTCTGGGATGAGGGGCATAAAGCTTCCTTTGAGACAACCACATCTTCCACTTGCAAAATGCCCTTGTCCCCTCTCTAACTTAACTTTACCCCCCAACAAAAAATATATATATATATATATAATTATTTCTTTTTCTTTTTTGTGGTATGGTCAATCTCTTACAACCTGACATTCTTTGACCAAACATAAAGTGGTACAGCATAAGAAAGGAGCAGTAACTTGCCTGGATTGGATTCTCATTGTATGCAATTACTTGCTACCTAGGATCCCTCTGTCACCCTATCTTTTACCACTATTTTTCCTCCTCTTTTTTTATTTGATTAAATTACATCTTTTACCACATTTTTTCCTTGGGCACATCTATTTATCTACTTATGTACCTTCCAACTAGCTCTAATCCCTTAATAATATATATAATTATGTTGCACTTTCAGAAATATATTATTATCTTCAATACCACCTTGTTTCATAAGATAGTTGTGTCTTTTCATGAATTAGGTCATGGAACGAAATAAATTGAAGTATTATTTTACTTATTATAATGGACTTATAAACTATAATTTAATTATGACAAGTTTTTCTAGTTCGTTTTAATGCTTACATTCTGAAGGTACTGTAATACAGGTTTAGTAAGACTACTCGTAAAATATAGGTATCATTCAGTCAGATAATTTGATATCAAATGTACTTACTAAACAGTAGTTATGGTTCGAACAGAATATTTTACAGTTGTCAAAGACTTTAACAGTCATTGATATACCGTTCGCTACAAGAAAAAAACTTGATAGCAACGAAAAAGATTAGTGTCGAGGTAATTAGTAAGTAAACTTCTTGTTGCTAAATCACATTATTTGATACAAAAATTTAACAATGAATTATTTATAACATATATTAGATAATATAGATTAGCAACGTAAATTTTACTTGCTGATTAGCTCAACGCTAACTTTAGCATCAAATTTTTCCATAACTATTGAGCTATTTTCTTGTAGTACTTGTTTGCCCGTCCTTACCTTTTTTTGCTTACTAGGGAAAAAAGAAAAAAAAATTAGCTTCAGCATTTAAAAGTAAAAAATTATGACGAATATTAATAATGAGAATTGTACAATAAGTAAGTTTTTAAATCTATTTTATTTGATCATATTAAAATTTTGCAACTTATAGTATGTCACTAACGACAAATTGGTAACTATTTTTTTTAAAAAAAATAAATTAACTTGTTAAAATTTTGAAAATAAATTGGACTTTTTAGTTTTTTCTATAGTAACTCTTTTTTTTTATTGGACAAATTTTTAAAAATTTACCAAACATTTGGCAACATCTTATAACATTTAAATCACCTTATAAGATGTTTTAAAAAGTTTATATACTCATTCGGACACTCTTTAAGTCTTTGCATTGAAGTTAATAAGGCAGATTTTCAAACATATTGCGTTATTACTTGCTAAAAAAATTTTCACATTATATTACGAGAACCTTTGGTACATGACATGCTATACTCAGTGCACAATGCGCCAGTTGTTTTGCTCATACGACGACCATTTCATCTCATGCCACGTATGACAACAATCAAGAGTATTTTGTACTATACGCACCGAATGCAGCATATAATGCACTTATAACTGACATTTCTCATAATCGGGATACCAACTTCTAATATCGTATTTTCTTATTTAATTGGGACATAGTAAATGAAATCTATATAATCACTCAAAAAGTTACAAAATTCGAAAACGAACCAATAAACTGAATTCTCCCCATCACTACAATCTTATAATAGTTGTATCGTTCTCATATGAGATTTGGTATAATTATACATAAATTTTCTATAATATAAAAAATAATATCCATTTCCATTCAATAAATAAATCTCTTGCTTTAGTTGAAAATTGAGGGACCAACCAATAATGAAATTCCCCTCATCACTACAACCTTGTATGGTATGTAGCAACACTTAGAATAAATGCTTCACTTTGTTTGCAAGAAAATGATGAAAAGGTCACAGCTACACATGACCCACACTTGCATGTGATATGCTGTGAGTTTGAGAGAAGTGTGAACAAAGCCCAACAACATCAACAATCTCTTATAATTAGGTTCCTAGGGTTTTTACATTAAACATTGTCCAACCCTTTCTCTTCTCCAATAATACCACCAATAATAATAATTCATACGCCATCATTGTGCAGCCGCTTCGCATTTAATTCAACCTAAATTACAACCATTCTCTTAAATGTTGTCTTATTATTTTAAATATTTATAATTTAATAATTGTCTAACAAACACACTTTCATGAAAACTTATTATAGAAAATATCTATAGATAATTATTCATTTTAATGAATATTTATAATATTTTAAATAATAAGAGAGTTTTTATAATTATAACAGACATCATAGAGGCCCCTTTGTGATTTACATTCAGTTGAAGTATTTGCAAGGCCTAGAGGTTTCCAATGGTTTAAAATAAGTATTTATTAGTTTATAATAAAAAAAGAGTTTTTTTTTCTTAGTTTTGTTTTATAACTTCTAATTTTAAATTATTTAAATTTAGTTGATTTAAACAAAAAATTATAAACAACTCCATACTAATTTCTGCAACTTACTAGTAAGATTATAAATATTTAATTATTTTTTCAAACACTTCAACTTCAATATTTTTTTTTAACTTTTACTGTTGCTTAAAATCTTTTTACAAAATTTATTCACACAACAAAAGTAGAAGCCCTTGCAGAACATCACGATCTTAAATAAGATGCTTATGTTGTTGAAAATAAATTTAAGAAAATGTTTTTATTTTATAATTTTTGATTTTGAACTATTTATATTAATTTATTTTAAGCCAAAAGTTATGGACAGCTCCATACATACTTTCTCCAATTTATTGATAAAATTATAAATATTAAAATATTTTTCAAGACTCAACAACGTCAGTTTTTTACGTTTTACTCTTATTTTCAAGCACTCCTTACTTTTAATATTGCTTTATTTTTACAATTTTGTTCACAACTTATTCCCAAAAAATAAAAAATAAAAACTATTGAAAACACCCATTTTAAATAGAGAATAAATAATTTTTTCTTTTTTTTCTTTTTTTGCTTTGCTTAAAGCCGAATAAACTACATTGTACATGGGAGTAAAATTTTCAGCTTAGAACCTTCTTACTTTCTCTATACAAAAACTGACCCATGAGAAAAGATATAATTCGATTTTCCCCCCCACAAAATTTGGCCTCAAATTTTCCCATTTTTGTCATTTCTCCCCCAAAACTCTCTCTTTCATTCTGAAAGACTCCAGTGCCGTTACCGTCACATTCACAGTCTCGCCGTTAACTCTCCTCCATTACTTCGTCCTCATTGACATTGCCGTTAGCGTTGTTGTTGTCGTTATTATTGTTCTCGTTTCCGTTTCCGTTGCCGTTAAGGTAATCGTTACCGTCATTGTTTCCATCCCCGTCTGCCCATCTCTCCACGGGTGTGCACTCCACCTTATGGCGCAGCTTCCAATCCAGCGCCTGACAAGCACGTGAGCAATAATTCACTGCTCCGCACACTGAGCACCGACGGAACTCATACCTCCGGGTCTCTGGCCGCCCGCAGCCCGAATGAGAACACAGCCGGAGCCCCGGGCCGGGAGTCCGACCTGAGAACCACTCGGATAGAAATTGGTTGGCGGGGTGAGGCGCCGGAGACGGCACATTACACCCGAAATCGCTCAACAGTGGGCAAACCCCCTCGGTGGCCTGGCGGTCAGGGGTCCACGACAGCCAAGACCTGGGCACCACGGCCGACGGGCACGCGACTAAGACGGTGGCTAACTCACGCGCGTTGGCTTGGATTAAAAATCGGCGTCCCTCGGCGATGTTGCGCTTCACCCCATAGCCATCCTGCAGGCAGTGGCCCAGTTCTCGGAGAGCGTCTACGTGGCCTAGATAGGCGGCGCGTGCGCACAACGCCACACCGGCGGGCAAATTCTTGTCGTTCTTCGAGCCGCCGCTGCCGTTGAACTGGATGATAGCGAGTGAGTACAGCGCCGGCGAGTGAGAACCAATCGCGGCCTTCGCCATTAGTGATGCCCCGGTTCCTCGATTTTGCAAACAGTAGAATCGAATCTGCGCCAGCAACAGTAATGAATCGAAGTGATTGGATAAATCGACTGCTATCAGGAAAAACGCAAAAATATAATTTTCAAATTTTATCACATTTTGGGAGAAGAGAAATGCTAAACTATTAATACCAACCATGCCCAGAGTGAAGCAGGCTTCCACGTTTCCGGTGTCGGCGCAGAGTTTCAGGAACCGGTGAGCAGATTCCGACCAGTTTTTTGCTTTAACTGCTAGCATTCTCCGCGAGGCTTTGGATAGAACTACCGAGTTGAGGCCTAATCCGTTGAGTCTTTTGCATCTGTTCATTGAAACAATAATAACAAAACGTTAGATTCAGACGACCACCAGTTTGAAAATCAAGCATCTGAACTCAAACAGGAAAATCATTTTTTCTGCATTAGATAAACAGAAATGATTCGAAAACGTCGCCTTTACTCAAATTGAAAATAGTATAGGTTTTATTAACGCGCCAGTCATATCCTTCGTGCTTCCATAAAAGATGTTCCATATTACTTGTTCCCTCTCACTTGTCAAATCTCCTCGCGATTTCAGTAAGCAATAATTGCAAAAAGTTGGATTTTCAAAATCAAGAGAAGTTAAAAAAGGAGTTTTTCATGAAATTGAATTTTGAAGAAACTTTAATATTTCTTAAGTTTAAGAAGAAACAAAATAACATACGTTATAAGAACATTGATGAAATCGGCAGGGCAGCTGGCGGTGGAGCTGAGTTTACAGAGGATAGAGAGGACAAGATCGTCCGGCAAAGCATCAAAGAAGTCACATCCTCCAGGAAAGCCTCCATCATCCTCCGGCGAAAGCTTCAACTTCTTCCGGCGACCTATCTGCTCTCCGGCGGGGAGCGCCACTTTCCTCCTCTTCACCACTCCGTCGGCGTTATTCAAATTCATCACTCTAGGATAACACAGCCCTCTCCTGGTTCTCATTCTACAAGCACATACATACACACACACACCCCACAACTATTCAGCCTCTCTCTCGTGTGTGTTGTGCGTGTTTTTTCTTCTTTCTTTTTTCTCTTCCTGAGAAGAAATGAAAGAAATGCAAGAGGAGCTGCCTTTATATACACACACACACACACAAGGAGAGAGAGAAGGAAGTGTAAAGAAGGCAACAACAGTAGTATTTGATGGGGTATGCTAGAATTACGAATTTATCCCTACGGTTTCACTTCTTGTCTTTATTTACCTAAAAGAAGGTGGTCAAACGGCGTTGACCAGATCCCCACGGCCGTCGCTGTACTTCTCTCTCTCTCTCTCTCCTCATTCTCTCTCTACTTTTTGTACTGTCAGTGAAAAAGTGAAAACACAATCTGACACAAAATTACAGTCCCCAATTTTCACTCTCCGGATTGAGTGAATTTCAAATCTTATTTCAATAATTAAAAATATACCTAAAGCGTCAAATTTTAGAAAAATCTCCAATTTACTTAAACACGCCTACATATTTGCCATTTTAAATTTATATATGGTATATGGACAAATCCAAATTTATGAATTTAAATTTTATTTAATGTAGGTATTCATTTTTACTTATGTTAATTTGTTATAATTTATTAAATTATAATTAATTATATTGATGTTATTACTTAATTTATTAAAATATTTATATAATCATATCATTGCTGTTTTAAGAAAAATTATAGAATATTTAAGTGGACTTATTCGCTCTGTCGAAAATTTTATAAGGTATTTGAGAATTTATAAAATATTTGGTAATTTTAAAATAAGATAAAAAATTAAAATGTTAAGAATTTATAAACTCTTATAAGATATATAAGCTTATATGGTCTTTTGAATGAGCTTAGCCGGAATTAAAATGTTAGGAGTTTGTAAATTCTTACAAGTTGAGTCTCGTAATTATGAAATTTTGAGGTCAAATTCTACCTAATGTATTAGTTTATTCAATTTGTTTATCTTATTGTTGTAATTTTTTATTTTTGGCTAATTAAATATAAAGATAGAGCAACATTTTATTAGAATCCAGATCATTGAAAATTTAATGTTTCTTACCATCTAAAATTAACATTCTTTTGAATTTATTGAGAGTTTGGTCCAAATATTTGTCTCCAATATGGAAGCATAATTCACTAAATAAAAAAATATTATATTAATTTCATATTTGACTTTGACTGTTTTCTAAGATTTTTATAGCATTTTCATCAAAAATATATGTTCCATTTTATAAATACAATTGATTTTTTTTAATTTTTTAGAATTCATGAAATTATTATATACTCTGTCATAAAAAGTTCACCCAAACGAGTCTTACCAACAGACAAGCATTACCTAACTACTTGTATTAAATTTTCATCTCATTTCAATTTTATCTCAACGGGAAAAAATGAGATGGGATGCGTTTGGTTGGGATGAGATTCGTTTCTGAGTATGTGATTACATGTGAGATCAAAGCGTAATAATAATCGTCAATATGAGGAAATTATTTTTACAATCAAACACGATCTTAACTTGGTCTGATTGGAGTAAGATGAGGAAATATTGGTTGAAGAAAAATTCAAATTATATTTCACACACATTTTACTACTCTAACAAAAGATATTTTTCACATTAACTGTTTAATCATTCTATTTTTTGGTTTGACCTTACACATTTTACGTACTACATCAATTATTATTATAATTATATATATATTTTATTTTTTAATTAAGTATTGAAATTATAGCTTTATCCGGCCATAAATCACCCTTAAATGTGTATGTTTATGTAGATATAATATTCTATTATTATTCTTCAAAAAAATATAAAATATAATAAAATTAAAAAATAGAATGGTCGAATGTAAAAAAAATATTTTAAAAATAAAAAATATGAATAATTTAATATGTTGAGGGTGTCTGCATTTAACTTTTTCTTTATAGATAATTTTGTTAAGAATCAATTATTTTTTTGTTGTTTAAAAAATAAAAAAGAAAAGGAAAACAAACTTTACCTCGGAGCTTGAGATGCCCCATTAACAGAGGGCGCGTGGGTGTAGTTACTGGGAGAAACAGACAAACACGGGTGTTGTTGAATTGCACGCGGTATGGGTGAGGGTAGGGGTGGTGTTGCAGTACAAATTAAATTCAGGTAGCAAAATTTGGGGTTTCTCTAACTACTGGAAGGTCAAAGGAGGGATTGAGTTACACACTCTTTATTTTATTCTATTTTATTTTATAAGATTCGATTTATTATTATATTATTTAATATTTTGAAAAAAATTATAAGTATTTTTTAAAATTTATATAATTTTTTATTATTTAAGTAATTATTTTAATTTTTCATGTAATAAAAGTATTTCATATCAAATTTCAGAAAAATTCATTATATAGTTTTTTTTATATTTAAATTTAAATATTAATTTATAAATCGCTATTTTTAAATAAAAAATATATAGAAAGTAAATAAATTAAAGTAAGGCCTCGTTGGCCGTGTTTGTTTGTTATCATTGTCCATTTTATGGCCAATTTTTGGATTCCTTTTTTGCCCCTTTTTCAGTCCTCAATACAAATTTTGCTTTCAGTCCTTTCGCTACCCAACAATTCTTGGTAACTAAAAATTTGGTGGAAGAGATAAAGCTCAACTAGACATGAAATCAACGAGCCTTTCTTTTGGTCGCGTTGCTGATGCCGTTCATCTCAATTTTGTATTTATATAATAAATCAATTCATAAATTGTATATGATAACATCGTTTTGTGTTAATTCAACGATTCATAGCTCATATAAATTTACATGGGACAGTACCAAATTTACCTTCTTCATTCTCGACCAAACAAAATAGAGTAAATTGCTTCGATATTTTTCAGATCATGTCCAAATATATAAATACGTTTGTAAGACTATAAGTGTATTTCTTGAAGTTGTAATTATAATTATAGGTACATTTCTAATTTAGTGGCAAAAAATTACACGAATACTCTTTAAGGTTCATTGCACTAACACCCGTTGGTATTTGTGTATCTGGACATAACATCAAGATTGTCAATGTAATTAACCAAAAAAACAATAATACATTTGGATTGATGGATTTGAAGTACATAATTTTGAATCGTAATATTAAATTTTTTGAATTTATTTGAATAATTTCATATTAGAAAGTATTTTAAAAAATTCAATTCTTATTTTGAAATATATTTTATGATATATTATTGAATTTTAAATTCTTTTGATATGAATTCATTTGAAATTATTTTCATAATTTATTCCAGAAAATCTGAATCATTTTATTCAAATATAGCACAAAAAGAAGTACCACTTTTTTTTTTTTTCTTTTTCAATGAAAAGTTATAGCGAGTGTGTATTATTATCTCATACTCGATCCAATTAAAGAATTTTTCAGTAATATATAAGTTTAATTGAATTTATTGAAAAGTAAATTTGGAGTTGGCCCGGCTTATATTCATTATACGTAATAAGCCTGAATTTAACAAGAACGAATAATATCCCACATAAGATTGTTCAAACAAGAAGAGTTATTGAACTACGTTCTGCAGAATAATAAAAGAATAAATAAAAATATGATCAACAAAATTACTAATATATTTTTTTTCCTTTTATTCTTGTAAGTATTTATCCACTCTTGCTACAATGTATTGATAAAAATAATTTAGGAAATAATTCATTTCTCAAGCTTTAATTATTTCTATAAATTTTGGCTATTGATATTTTATATTGTGAAATCATTTTAATTTTTAAATATATCAATGAAGTTTTATTTTTTAAACAAGGGGTCCCAATAAAGTCATATGGAAATGAAAAGTTGCACATATTCTTTTCTACTATGAAATATGGGACACATGAATTGTCAATTATCCAATCTTTTTAATTCCCTTCAAACCAATTTTTGACCTTTATTGCACACAACATTTAATCTTTAGTATATATACCCAAAATCATTTTTTATTTTCTTATACTATAGGGGAAGTCAAAGCTAAATTACTTTAGAATCCATTTTTCTAAAAGAAAAAAAGGTAAAATATTCTACTTGATTTGACAAAATTAAATTGATTTCTTTTAATGGTTGTGTTTGTCCAAGAATCTTATAACAAAAATAAAAAGAATTCTTGATCAATATTCCCACCACATATCATGATATTGCATTCATATTTTATTTTATTTTATTTTTGATAAAAAAAAATAAGCCCAAAAAAGATGTTATTCTCTATTTAATAGTATTGGCCACAGAATATCGAATGATAATTTTAAATTTGCCACTAAAGAGTTACATGTTATATGACAATAATTTTGATTTTATTAATAACAAAATTTGCGTTAAAATTATCACTACAGATAATTATTAATACATTTGGAGTGTCGATTTTATGTATAATATTTGTTTGAAGTATGTGAAATAACAAATTAATACTTCAATTTTGCTAATAAACTGTAAAAATTGGTAAGAAGCTATTTATAATTTTTGATGTAAATTAATTTAATTTAAATAATTTAAAAATAAAAATTATCAGACAAAAACATTTTTTAGTTTATTTTTACTAATACATAAATATAAAAAATAAAATAAGTGTTCTTAAACACCCCTTAATAAATTAATTATAATAAATTACGACAATCTCTTTGACGTAATGATGAAGGTCAAAGCCGTCGAAAAGGGACAAAAGTTCTGCAAATATTGTAAATACACATAAAATCGCATTTGCGTGTGACATGAAAGTAAAAAACGCCGGCTCCATGTCACGTCGCCGTCGTAAAAATAGAAGAGTTTGGCGTCACATCAATTAGAGTCGTGCTTCACTTAATGTAATTAAAGTGGCATTGTTTTCAAGCCATTTGCATTTTTCCGAGAGAGAAGGTGCATGTTTATTTCGTTTGTTCTTTTTTTAAATTAAGTAAAGGGATAATTATAATTCTCTCTTTTGATATTAGTATAATTATACGTAAATTTTTCATAATTTAAAAATTACACCTAATATTTTTTAGATTTACTTTCGTCTAACAAATAAGTCATTTCGTTAGTCAAAATTCACTGAATTTGTTAATATTAACAAAAAAATTAAATGAAAATTAATATTTACCCTTAATTGATTTATAACTAATTTATTGCAAGTCAAACAATTTTTTCCAGCTAAACTACCCTTATAACAGTGACGATATACATCCTCATATGGATTAATGTGTGAACACGTATGAAGATAATTTGACAATAACGAGATCTATTTAACCTGCAATAAATTAGTAATAAGTTAATTGGGGTAAGTACAGATTTTTTTATTAATATCTGCAAATTCAGTGAAACCTCAAGGGTAAATAATTTCAAAAGGTTTACGTATAATTATACCAAATCTCAGGAGAGAGGAGTGTAATTATCCCTTAAGTAAATTGTATTTATTTGAGAAAATAAAAGAATAAATTACAACTATCTTTAATAAAATTTGATATAATTATAAATACTTATTATTATTTTAAAAAATTATAAATATTTTTATGCTTCTTCAAATAAAATAAAATTACATAGCCCCAAACGATGAGTTAGAAATTACTACTTTATTCGTACTGATATTTAAAAACATATTAAAAGAATTTGAGGGTAAGTAAAATGAATAATCTATACGCATATTAGTTCATAAAAAAGCATTATAAAAAAATTAAAAAATATAAAAAATTATTATTCATAATTCAAAAGTACATTTTGATTACTTCAACGTAAAATGAACATATAATGAAGACCATTGATATAAACTCGTTGTTAGACGGACATCAAAATCAGAAGGGGTCATTTTATAATTTTTCATATGTTGGAAATTTTTTTTTTGTTAATATATAAAAAGTTGAAAATAATAACTCATAGTTTTCGTTATTTTTCGGTTGCAAACTAGTTATTTATTAATGGAGTACGTGCTTGTGATACTTTCTACTTTTATTATGAAAATATCTTGTAGTGAAAGTTTTAAGTTAAATAATAATAAAAATTGAAAGTATTTGAAAATAAAAATTAAAAGTGAAAGCGAATCGAAGTTGGAGCACTTGAAAAACATTGGGAATATAACCCATTTTTCTATAGTGAATTCTAGGTGGTCAGGTCATGATTTTTTGCAATACTAAATTTGCGCTAGCACACATGGCACAGATGCAATCCTTCATGTCAAGTGTGGGAGGCGTCACCTTTGTATTTTCATATTTTTTAACGGAAAAAAAAAAAGCAAAAATGAGAACAAATAGAATCAAACTCGCTTTATATATAATAATAAAAGTTAAATATTAATAATTTATTTAAAATGTGAAAATCAAAATTCTTTAATATTACATAAAATGAGCCGAAGAAATAGACAAAAGCCGTTGAGGGTGAGGCAGACACAGCGGTGTTCCATGGCGTTTAGCCTTAAAAGAGACACCAGAAGAAAATAATGGTGACTTCACAGTTTTGGATGTTTTTTAGATGGCCATCGTTTTCAGATATATTCTATGTTTTTTTCCCAACTTATTAATATATTAATTATGTAATTTTCATTCAAATTAAATTGGAGGCGAAATAGCATTTTTTGTGTCATAGAAAGGGTATCACCTCCCAAAATTGGTCGGCATAAACAATTATTGTCGTGCATGCATATAAACACGACTCTAGGGTTAAGTTTATATTCTTGAAGAGGGTTTGAATTTTGCAGGTTAGGTGCTAATTTAATGATGTTGAGCACGCTTGATAATTGTGTGATGATCATCCTATGATTAAGGCAACATCAAATTAGTTTAAATAGTTGGTTGCTTTACTTGCAAGGAGGGGCGTTCTACTTCTCCATGCATGTCACCATCCTTACCTCACCTCACATAAACAAATTGGATATATACTAATTAGGGATAATTACACTTCCTACCACAAGGTTTCGTGTGAGTATTATACCTTTTATTGTTTAGAAAATTATATTCGATATCTCTAAGTTTGTCTTGACAAAACAAATTTATCGATTTTGTTGATACTAACAAAAAGATTGAATGAAAATGCCAAATTGCTTTGTTACTACTTATTGCAGAACAAACAAATACTTTCTGATGAAACAACTCTTATAATCGTGTAAAGATATATAAGGGTATTAGATATTTTTTTCGGCGAATTTTGACAAATAGAGGGATTTATTTGTTAAACAGAAACAAATGTTCGAAATACTAACTAGATGTAATTTATACACCAAATGTAGGGAAGGGTGGTGTATTATCCCTACTAATTAAATTTTTTTTTAGCCCCCTTATAATATTTCCTTTATATCGGAAATATAGTTCATTTTCACTTTAACAATGGCGATTCTGGTTGAGGATGACAATGACCTCAAGAGCAGTCTAATCTGGGTAAGTGCTTTGTTAGCCAGGTGGGAGATCGAGGAGAAATTGGATGAAGAATATTTTCTCATAAAATGATGTATACTAGTTCAAAATGATTCTGGAGTATATTTGTACAAATTCATGTGTCGCGGTCTTAACCTTTCAGGTGTTGGCGACGATGGTGGTTTTTGGTCATCGGGTCGAGTCGGATATGGTGTGACCCAAACCGGATGAAAAGTGCGTAAATCATTATCATATCTGGATATTTTCAGATTCTATAAGGGTAGTTTTATCCTTTATTTAAAGTTCTCTAATTAGACCCTATCAAATGGTTTAAAAGATTATTTGTCAAAAATTAAAATTTATTTTCAATAGTAAGCCAATATGACTACTCGTTTATGATATTTATTATTGAAGTATAGGATTATATATATTATCCATGGTATTTCACTCGTTTTATTTAATTTTTTATTTTAGAATGTATCCGGAAATATATTTTTATCTAATGCTCGTGCAGTCGTATTAACCCTTCAAGAAATGAAAAGAAATCGCGCCTTTTCCATCATCATTAGGACGGAAACAAGAATATGGATCGAATTTTTTTAATACGAAATAATACTACATATAGAATCGATGAGTATTTAATATTCTAGTCTAAAAATTAATAATGTATATTAATTTAGCAAAAAAGTTGTACTTCACGTTACATACGTCATTTTTTTATGATTTTAGTCCCGTTATTTTTTAATTCACCATGTTGCATGCCATAATCCAATAATTTTCAATTTTAATCCTAAAATCTTAAATCCATTAAATTTCTGATGAAAACATCATGTGCATGGCACAAAACTGATTATTCTATTAAATTTTGTTAAGTTCTTGAGAGATATTGCTGAAGTTTTCGTCAAAAATTTAGGAGAATTAATTAAGGTTTGGGACAAAAATGATAATTTTTTCGAAGTAATTATGGAATTTACCTCATGGTGAGTTAAAAAACAATGAGATCAAAATTACAAAGGTTAATTTATATGAACGTAAAATGCAATTTTTTTTCAATTTAGATAAGGACATAATCTACATATATATATATATATATACAGACATATATTAAGTATTTAGGTAATTAAAAGCTTTAAGTAGTTAGCATTATCTAATAATAATTAATGTGATAATATGGGGGGTTTGACTAATTAAAATAGTTAATTAATTATTTTGGGTGAAGCGTGACTTGGTTAGCTCTGGTGGTTGAAGTCTTCCATATCTCATTATACTTTTATATGTATACATTACATGCATGCATGCACATATACAATTTATATATTGTGAGTGTGTTAGAACATTTGTGCTTGTCTTAAGTGCTCATTCAGACTAACACGTGGTGAATAACTGATGCTTCCTTCTTGCCCAGGAAAATTTAATAATTTTTTTCTCTAATTTTAAAAATTTAACAAATTGGGGACAAAAATTATTAGAATTTGTTAAAATTGCTGGTAAGTGTACGTGACCGGATTATGGTGCATTTTTCTGAGTTGTTTTAGTTAATATCGATAATTTTTGTTTTTAATGCGTGAAATTTTTAAATTTATAAGACAAAATGTTTAGAATAGATTAAAATTGCCACCCCTATATTCACATGACTGACATTGCAATCCAGCCGTTTGATTCATACATGAATGATTATTTGATATGAGGTCTGATCACGAGATTATCTTGATTAAAATTGTTGTTTTTAGGTACTTGATCTCAATTTGTATTGATAATTATCAAACTTCAAATTCACTGATCAAGATCATAAGAACACTGGATGGGTTCAATTATAATCTTTCGATACTCAGTCAAATTGATGATTAAAGAATAATACGCGTGCAATAAATTATAATCAGGTGAACGTGTCTGGCTAAGCAGGGTCGAGATATTTATAGTTTCGATCAAACCAATCATACGACCAATAAAACACAAAATATAATACATTGTATCTCATTAACAGATTGAATGGATTGAGTAAACAGATGATCCAACCCAACCTGACCCGAACAAAAAATATATGAATTCTTGAAGTATTTGGTTATTTCAAGTGATGGTGTAGAGTGTTTTGATGATTTCACCAATTCACATGTGGTTCCGACATTAGTATATGATATTTCGATACTTACAAACTTTGAACAGAACCAGAAATGAATGCTTGTCGTGGAGAGGACAAAGGGTAGCTTAGAAACGTGAATTTAGAATGAGAAAAAAGGTAAATGGATGGATTCTTTTCTTGTGAAGAAATTGTGTGATAGAATAAAAGCAAAAATTGTACTATGGTACTATATATGTATCATTATATTATCAACTTCTTTTGCAAAAATAGTGGGTCTTTTTCTTTCCTTTTATTCTTTCGAGGTTTAGGATATTTGTGTCTTCCAATTTTAAAAATCCTTCCATACTTAAATCAGTCCAATATAAAATTAATAAAAAAAAAGAAGAATATTTTCTTAATAAATAACGTACTTTTACCCAAGAATGGTTTTGAAATATTATATAGTACTAAATTCCTGTAACAGTATGGGTCCACATATTATGATTTTAGCATTCTAGGTGTTGGGTGATACGATTGTGGTTCCAAGCCGTCGAATCTGATCGAGTAAGGTGTGACATGAACCGAGTGAAAGTGAACGACCCCCTTATTTCATTTGAGTATTTGAGATTTTTTAAGAATGTTTTTGTCCTTTAAAAACCCGTCTTATTGCTTCTCATGTTAAAAAGCAAGACTTTGCAAAATCCTATGTAGTGTGTAGTTTAATTCATTAAGTACGCTATATTCACACAATTTATTTGAAAATGTAAATTTCACGGGTCGTATTCTTGGTATTGATTAGGTACTACATACGCATTGCGTTCCTTACCAAACTTGTAGAGCCATTAATTCATCACATTGAGATGTCCGGATTAGGAGGGTGTTTGACAAAGTTAGTGATGGTTCAACAATTTTAATTATTATTTTATTATATATATAATGAGATTAAAAAATTTAATTAATAATTATGATATGTTAAAATTTGGGCACCTGATTCACACCAAATTTAAATATATATAAGACCATGTCCATTAGATTTTATCGGACGGTTTGATTTAAAATCACATGGTCTGATTTTATGATATAACGACTTGAATGATTATTCTTATGGTCCGAGTATGATATCTTGACATCCGTATATCCAATAAGTCTAAAACTTTACCGTAAGTTTGATCATATCTAACGGTCTGATCTGAATTTTGATGGTTCGATTAATCCATATTGTTCAATAATGTAAGATGATAGTTACATCAATATAATACTAACATTTATAAATATACAAATTTACTGCAAATTGTGAACATATATTAATCTCAACTATAAAATATTTTTATGTATTTCAATTGCATTATTTCAAATAATTGATACTTTTCTATAAATTTAAACTGTTCATTATGTTTTTTTTTTGTACATTTTACTAATTATATTACTACTAAACTAATCAGTAGTTTATATTTATAACAATAAATTAAAATTTCATACGATATTTTGGTATATTTATAATATAGTACACATTATACAATCTATTTTATTACTTATAAATTTATATAAAAATTGGTGATTCACATTATTTAGTCTAATAATAATAATAATAATGATATAGTATGCATTATATAATTTATTTTATTACTTATAAATTTATGTAAAAAAATTTTGATTCTCATAATTTAATATAATGGTAATAATAATAATAATAATTAAAAAAAAATCAGCTTGAGCTCTAGCTCGACAAAAATGTTCGAGCTCGACTCGTTGCCACCCCTAACGAATGGACTTATTTGTTAGATGGAAGCAAATCTTAAGGGTACTAGGTGTAATTTTTCAAACAAAAAAAAATCAGTATATAATTATATCAAACTTTAAGAAAAGAGAGTGTAATTATCCGTAAAAAATACTAAGTACGCTCTACACTTATGAATTACTGTCATCATATGTAGTTAGAAACATGCATGTATGGCATCACCAACCTGCACGAGTATTTACTCCGTATTAAATGTGATGAAGGGTTTTCTTGATATTGACAAAAATGCCCTCGTAATCAAATTTAATGTTCATACAAGTTAGGTAGGATTTGCGTCCCTTTACGTGGATTCTACTAAATTTAATCAAGTTAGGTACGAGGTAGAGAGTTGGGCATTCTTTAAAATGATCGCACCTACAATAATTAATATAGCGATCTATATGCTCACATGAGTTCGACACGTGATATTTATTTCTTGTAATTATACGCATGCAGTTTAGTATTTGTACTTGAATTTATGAAAGATCGAACTTGACATTGATACTAGAGATCATCTATAACTTTGACTACTTTATTTACTCTCCAAAAAATTTATCGGCTAAACGATTATTTGAAGTATCGAAAAATGGTCATTCAAGTATTATAATGAATTGAAAATTTGGGTATTTCCCATCATTGACATGTCTAATTTTGAATGATATTCTAAGTAGATGTGAATCTCAACTTGTTTCACTTGGTAAATTAATTTTGGCTGGGGCTGAAAAATAAATCTAATTACTTGATAAATATTTATTTGAACTTGATTCATTAATTTAACGGATCAAACTAAAACAATTATTTTTTGGTTCATTAAGTTATCGTGCTTGACTGGAGCTTGATTTGATTAGTGAAAAGATAATAAATATGCTAAAAATATCAAACTACTCAAACTCAACTCGTGTTCAACTCAATTAAAGTTCGATCGAGTACGATTGATCGATATTTACCTAAATTTATGTACATTTATACTGTTTATAAGTTTTAAAACCTTACTTATAGTAGTTATTTTGGTAGACAAAGTGTAAAATTTTCTAATACGCCCTTATTTACTATCTTTATCTATTCAAAATTTATTTTATTTCCACGTAATTTTATTTGTCATAAACATTTTAATTCTTATTCTTTTTAAATAAACAACCCTTTAAATCACAAATCACAGGTATGAAAACTTAATTATGACATCTATGATTTAAATTAAAAAATATATCTAAAAAAATAAATAAATAATTATTAAAATTAATAACATATATAATGTTGTTACTGTTTTTAATTTAGATTTTATTTAGGTATCGTGTATGCAATATATATGCAATATGCCTCCCAAAATGCTCCTATGCCTTGATTACAAAGCAGAAAATAATTAGAACTACACTGACAATGCCTCAGTTAAAGTTTTTCGATCTTTAAGATATATCATAAGGATAAAGATTTAAGGTCATAAAAAATGTTTCCGCAGCAAAAATTGTACTTGGTATATGGAGAATAGATATTTATAATTTTTTAACTGTACGATCTCATGTGATTTTACGTGCATGGAGGTATATATTTATAGAAAAATTTATATATTTCGAAATATTCAGTGTTAAGTCAATTAAAATAAATATAATAATCATTTGATTTACATTTTAAATAATAAAAAATTTATTTATTACACAAAAATAAACATAAAAAGCATTAAATTTAATTTTTTAAAATTTAAATAATTTTACATATAATTATACCAAATTTTGAGCCGTTATCCCAAAAATTCATAAAATATGTAAATTTACAGTTTCTTGGTTAACATATAAAATTGAAGCCAAGGGAATAGTTTGTTAGCAGAGGACGTACGTAGTTCGTTCAATCTGGGCCCACATTTTGTTGGGAGGTTTGGGATTTGGGAACAGCTTTTATCTAAGTTAACGTACACCCCACGTACGGTACGGCTACCAATCTCGGACTCGTGTCCGAAGATGATCACCCTCCCGCCACGTGGCATATGCATGCAGGCGACACGTCAGACGAGGCTAAGATGAGCTGGCCGTACGAAAGAACTGGCTGTAGTGATAGCGAGGAAAATGTGAGTCTTAAGTTTAGGAATACAAGTCAACCAAACGTGACGCTATACTTATACGGCCCAGATGCTACGAAATCGTACGTATTGGAATACTTACCTTGCACGTAAACGTATATGAAAATCAGATCAGATTTTTAATTGAATCTAAATTAATTTTATCATATATAATATTTTTGGAGTATCATTGCTGTATAGTTCAGATAAATCAACTAATTATATAACAATTATATTACACTTATTTGTGATAAATTTAATTTGATCAAATCTTATTTGAGTAAAAATTTTCTTATACTTAATTAGGACTGTAAATTATCGAGTCGAACCACATTATTTAAATTTGTATGCATTATTATCAAATTTTAAAAGATTATATTGTATTTAGTTTGATTATTGATTTAATCGACCTCAAACGAGTTTTAATTGTATTAAGTATGAATCAAGAGAATAATTTGATACTTTTAAATTTATTTTATTATCTTTGAACTAATTGAATCGAGTTCAAGACAAACTCGAAACCTTATCAGACAAAGGTTTCATTCATTTTTTTTTTATATTTAACAAATCAAAATCTTATGCGTTTTGATTGATCGATTTTAATTAAATATTGAATAATTCAACTTATTTTCAAAATATATACTTAATTTTAAAATAGAAATGTACGCGTTTGTATCGAGCTTAATTCAATTAAAATGCATTTGACAGACGTCACTCGAGGGTGTTTTGGCTAAATTTATTTAAATTATTTTATAAAATAAGGTAACGTAAATTTTATTTTGCATTTGAATTATATTCATTTTTACATTTGGATATTTAATTTTTTTTTTGTCGACTTATCATCTTAATTCTATGAAATTTGTACTTGGCATATATGATCCTTTTTTTGTTGAAAAAATATCATATATTGTGTATATAAAAAAATATTACATCAGATAATCCTTAATTATCACACAAGTGCTGCATGGGATTTTTTCAACCAAAAAATTTTTGATAAAAAAATAGTTATAAATAATAAAATATAAAATTGTATTAAGTTGATATAATAAATTAATAAAAAGAGAATTTAAATATAAAAAATAAAAATAATCATTTGAACGATCAAATATAATTAACCCAATAAAGTATTTAGAAAACTATAAGAAGTCGTCCCTCGGACTAAACAAACGTGTGATTGACAGAGGATGTTGCTTTACGCACGTGTTAGCTGTTTTCTCGTAAATTGAGTCAGATACACACGCCTGCGCACGTGATGTCAAATACTTTTTGGGCTGTTGTTTCCCAACTCAATAGTTCATAATTATAAAATTAATATTGAGATATTAATTAATAACTCAATATATATTCAATAATAAAAAATTATGAATAATAAAGAAATGATTTCCACAAATTAGAAGAAATATGACCTGCGACGAGAGGAAATATCACTTTTTATAAAATAAATTACTATAGTTTAAAATGAAAATGTAGCATCCTCTAATGCTACTAGGGCTAGGTCGAGCCAGTATGCAGTTTTTTTCTTTTTGTCAGTTAGAGTACAAATCACATTTTGTTTGTATAGAGAGAACGTAAGCGTGCGGATTACCTGTGATGAATTACTTGTAGTGTTTGATATGTATATATAATGTTGTGGGTTGATTATGCCTGTTATGACGTTGGGATTACGTATACGTATTGATTAAATGATTATATGCATTATATATATAAATACAGGGATTACTTTAAATATAACGCTTAGAGAAGATATATCCCTAGTAGCGTTAGAGGATGCTACAAAAAATGTGACAGATACTAATTAATTAACTACGACGGTTGACTATTGTTTCTACAAATAGCAAATGTTCTAGTTATTGTTAAAACTAGGACAAATATTTATTAATTAATCATGGCTAAAAAATATAATTTGTTTTGTGTCAATTTTATTTAATTATAGTGAATAACATTAATTTATAATAGTATTTAAGCCGTAGTCATTAGAAAAACTTTTATATTGGCTATGGACGTAAATTGTGGTAAATAATTTTATTAACCATGGTTAAATAAAAATTGATGTAAAAACTTAGATTATCCACTATAAAAATTATTTTTTGTTAAGGCTCATGTTTTTTGCCATGATTAATTACTTAGCCGCACTCGCAAAAATACATGGCTAACAATCATTGTGTGATCATAGTCAATAATTATTCACTACGAGTAGTTATTATTAATTATAACAATTAGCAATGGCAAAAGGGTAAATTAATATTATAATTTAGGAAAATCATTCATTTTTTTGTAGTGTTAAATATTAAAAATCATAACAAATACTAATCACTCATGGCTTCGGAATGATCATCAGTCGTGTTTTTACAAGCGAAGCCAAAACATTAGCTATAGTTAAAGCCTATAAAAAAAATATTTTGGCTCTAGGTAAAAGTATAATCGTGATAAATGTTGATGAATCGAGGTGAAAACTTAAATTTTTATAAAAATTTTATTTGATCATGATATAATATCGATTTGTTATTAATTTTAAGCCGTGGTATGGAAAATAGTTTATTTATTTTTTATTGAATTTAGTTTTTCTAAAAAAATAAAAATTCACTAATTTTTGCACTGGAATTAACTTGGTAATTTATGTAGTATATATTTTGAAGTAAAAGTTTCTATGTATTTTACATTAATTAACAATATAAAATTAAGGTACATCCTGTAAGAGGGTGTTAGTGCCATGTACCTCGTTAGGAGGCATTTGTGTAATGTTTCGTAATGAACATAGGGTGTACTTATGATAACAATTACAACCTCACAAAATATATTTATAATTTGGCGACATAGAATTTTTGTGTAATTTGATCTAACCTCATAAGCTGTCAATATAATTTACCCTAATATGCATGAAGACAAAAGGAAACATACCTAGAGAAGAGATGGTGAAGTAAGAAAAGAATTCTTTGTACGAAATTCATCGAGTTAAAAAATATTCAAAGCTCTCAAGGCAAGGATTGAGTCGTCAAATGTGCGCAATAAACTAAGGCATTTAATTTAGGATTACAGGTGTTAAGTCATCAAATTAATGTTATAAATATTCAAATAAATATCCAAAAAAACTCAAATGACAAATCCATCCTCAAATCCAGAGTTATAAGTATTCAAATCCAAATACGAAGAATACCTTGAAGATTTTACCTTCAAAATGCCATGAAAACAACAAAATTTTCGTATTTGAAAAGAAGAATTAGAAAATAGAATACAGATCGTAATCATTTCAAATCTTTCAATCTCTCTCTATATATATATGTATTTAATAACTCTTTTTATGTTTTAATTTACATACACGAAAAAATTTATATTCACACCGAGCTTTGAGTACTTGTGATATTTATTTGTACGGATTTTCTCGAGTAATTTAAGGTGCCCAATTATGAGGAACCTCGTCCTATACCGGGGCCGTATAAGCAAGATTTTGAGGTTGCCTTTTGCCTGCTGGTTCGTAGACAAGTGCTATTTTGCCTTTACGTGCATGGTAAGTGAGCCTTCCAAAATTGACCTCAGCCCATTTCGGTTATTTTCATTTTCACATACGCTTTACTCCCAATCAAGTTTGATCAAATTCAAACCCGATAATATAATAAGCATAATATATTTGTCATTGTACGAACACATCATTATTTTAGTTTTTATTTGAATTATTATCAAGCTCTGAACATTTTGTGTGGGTTCAATTTGATTATTATTTAAATCGAGATTGAATGAGCTTTAACCGTATCAAATATGAGACGAGCTTGAATGTTTTTGTTACCTTCAAGAATATTTTATTGTTTTTTTTATACTAATTGAATCGAGTTCGAAAGCCTATCGAACAAAAAGTTGTGCTCAAATTTGGCTCATAAATATATCAACAGGAGCTTTGACAGATCGATTTTAACCAAATAATAATTAATTTATTTTTTTAATCTTATTTATTACATAATTGATATACAATGTAATAATAAATTCAGCTCATCAAACTTAATTTGAAGGAGAATTTTGTTTGGGTACATTACTGCAAGTTAAAGTAAAACCTTGAAAACAGCAATCATTTTCTTGCAGTGAGGAAAGTGATAAAAAAATTGTCCAGAAAACATCAATTCTGATGAGATGGGGTAAGAGGAAAAAATATGGTAAGGAAGAGATAAGGTTGAAGATGAGGAGTGGGTGGAATGCATATCTCCTTACACATACTATAATATAAAATAGTTCTGACCAATTTTGATTTTGGCCTTGTGGACAAATTGTGGTTCTATGAATATTCAAGTGGATAAAGTTCGTCCCAATATAATTTTTCGTTCATTTTTGGATAGAACCAAATTGGATTTCAGAGGAGTTTTACTTCACCTTCATCTTTTCTTCCTAACCAAACACAAGATTATCTCTTATGCATTCATGTTTATTTTTTCACTTCTCTTATTCCTTCATTTTTCGTCCCAACCAAACACATTATAAATTTATTGATACTAGCAAAAAAGTTGAATGAAAATATATATTTACTCCCGACTTATTATAAATCCTTTATAAGGGTGAAGATACACCTCTCACATGCATTATTGAGTGAAGATATATAAGGGTAGTTTGATCAGAAAAGATTTATTTGACATATAATAGGTTAGCAATAAGTCAATTGAAGGGTAAATATAAATTTTTATTTAATTTGTATTGCTAATATCGACAAACTTTGTGAATCTGATTAACGTATGGGTTTATTTGTTAAACAGAAACAAATGTAAGGGGTACTAGATGTAATTTCCAAATCACAGAAGATTTTACGCGTAATTACACTAAACCTCCAAAGAGGGCAATGTAATTATCCCTTAAGGTTTTTATGGATTAGGTTGTATATGTCTGGATTGGATATTTTATTTTGAATTGTGTTACATTTTCTATTCTATTTATTATGTATATATTACATAAATAAAAAAAATTTTCTTAATAAAATACATACATCATCTTTATACACATGACGTGTATAGATTAATTAGAATAGAAAATTCAGGATTTTTTTTAATAGAGAATCCAATTTGATATATGCACCTAATAGGTTGAGGGACACACTGTTGCCTGGTCATTTATAAATGTACTTATAAATTACCAATCAATATAGGCTTCACATCGATAGAGAGAATCGAACCTACAACCATCTCAACGAAGTAATTTGTCTTTAAATGCTAACAAGTACAGGCATTATACACAATGTTTAATACGGATATTTAAATAATTATTAGATTAGATATCCCACTTTTTAAAAATAAAAGATATAAAAACATCAAGTGCAACACGGATTTACCCAATGTAATATCTGGACTAACCATGATAAATTTAGGAATGGCCATTATCCATAATTTTTGTTATTAATAATTATATAATAATAAGATCAAATTTATTGTCATTTAATATACAAATGGTACATGGCACACTTAATGTGTATGCTAATATATATAAAAATATAAATAATTATATTTTTTTAATTGATGGATTGGTTATTAGTCATGAGATGGTAGTTTCAAAACATAAAATATGCCGAAAGCAGAGGCGGGTGCGAGTTTGATGGACATATAGTAAATTACAATCATCTTTCTCGAAATTTGACATAATTATAAATATATTCTCATTGTTTAATACCCCTATGATTTTTAACGTATGTCTAACAACAAGCCCATTCCAGTGGTCTCTATTAGGTTTTCATTCAATTTTCATGGTGAATTGATCAAATTATTCTTTTGGATTAGGAATTATGACTTTATTTATTTTTTAAAATTTTATAAATTCTTTTTATGGAATAATAATCCGTATGGATTACTTATTTTACCCACCTCATTTTTTAAAATATTTTTTCAAATACTTTTCATTTTAAAAAAAAAAAATCAACTAAGATAATATACGTAGTAATATCCACCTCACTGTTTAGGGACTACATAATTATTTTTCATTTGAAGAAATATTTAATTTTTTTCAAACAACAAAATAATATTTATAATTATATCAAATTATAAAAAAGACAATTATAATTTGTCCTATATCAAGAACAAAAATATAAATATGTGAAGGTAGTTTGAGGATGGTTTCTCTTTCTATATATTCTCATGAAATCAAAATGAAAACAAAAGCAGGAGTTGGAACCTCAACTTTTAGGAAAAGGTTAAAGCCTTCAAAGTCGCTAAATACTAATACTCGACAAAAGGTGTAATAATTAGAGGCGGAGGTCGATTTCATGCGCCAAAAATCCGAAAGCGCGAGAGAGGTGTGGCGACTTCTATATGGACAACGTTTTTGTGGCCAATGAGAGCTGTTTCTCTTTATTTTTATCCCTTCGTTTTTGCATAATTAATTAGGATGAAAAAGTTAAAAACGATATTTCTTCCTCACAAACAATTAATAGTCGCCAACCAATTTCCATCTTTTTTCACACTGTTTGTGGTATTGAATTTTCAGAAAAATAAAATAAAATAATAATAATAATAATTATTATTATTATAATTATTTATCTTTTTCATAAGGTTTAATTATATCTATTGTCTGAGTAGTTAGTGTTCATATATTATCTGTCACCTCAGTGTATCTTATAAATTGACCTTTAACTTCCACTGTAAATATAAAATAATATTAATGATAGAAATTTAAGTGAAAAAAAAAATTTATTATTAATTAATATATGAAATTAAGTAAACATTTTTTTATTTTGTTACAAGAATAATCTTTACAATTTTTTAGGAACAAAAAACTGTGCAGATAGAACTTGTCACTATTAATGATTAATTAGTGATAAAAATACAGTACATATATTCTCATTATCGACAAACTATTGACATAAGTGTAGTGATGATTTAATAACGAAATAATATAATTATCATTATATTTGAGTTGTCACAATACATCTGTCACTAATTATTCCTCTTATAACTCAACGGTACGTCTATCACTCTTTAGAATTTTAACTATTTGTACCACTATTACAGTATTCGGTTAAATTTATTTAAAAAATCTTATAAATTCATATATATATATATATATATCTTATAAGATGTTATTAGTGCTTAAATCATCTTGTAAATTTTTTTCTACAAACTTATATTTCTAAATTTATTTTACACTTTGTAAATTTATAAGATTTAAGTGAGCTCTTTTTCTACAAACTTATATTTCTAAATTTATTTTACAAAGCGTTACAAAAATAAAATCTTATACACTTAAATCATCTTGTAAGATATCGGAGGAAAATGCAAAATACTAGTCCTGCAATTTAGAGGATGACAATTTTGGTCCTGCATGAATTAATTTTACTATTTAGTCATGTAATTGAAATTTTGGCAATATTAGGAACTGGCCAGAAAATTACATGTGACTTGCACATGACGCAGTAAAAAATAATTGTAGTCTTGTAAATTAATTCGCGCAGGATAAAAAATTGCAGTCATATGCAATTTTTCGATCAAATTTGTTAGAAAATGAGTAAAATTGCAAAAATTTTAAAGTTATAAAACTAAATTGAGAAAATCAATTTGCTAAGAATAAAAATTGTAACCCTCCAAAAATACATTATTTCCTAAGATGTTTTTTCTTAATCGAGCTGTCATTATCATTCCCGAATTTTCTCTACAAGAACAGAGCCAATTATCAGCGAGTGGGAGTAGTTAAGCTGATTAATTAATGAACTAATGGTAATTAGTGAGGGAAAAGAAAGAAGATGATGGTTGCTTTACGCATTCTGCAAACATATTTAAATATTTAATTAGGGGATTAATTAAAATTTTAATTGATTGATCTTTTTTCCTAATTTTTTCTCCGTCTTTGAGTGACTCTCAAGCCATCTTAGCATTCTTGCTACGTACTGATTATTAAATTCCACTAAATACAAAAAAACAAAAGGGTAAAAATTGCAAGAAAGTATTATATATTTAAACTAAGAGAGTATTTGGTATGTTTATTTAAAAAAAATATAAACTTATTATCCTATAATATAGAGTATATTACAGTTAGACTCCTTCTATGAAATTACACTTTTCCTAAAAAAAAAATTAAAGTTAAATTTACATTCTCTCCGAAAATTCTCCATTTACACGTGACCCCCTTTTATTAGGGTTTAAATGAAAAATGTTGAAGTTATCAAAAAATATTACACATACCTTTTATTTTGGTCCTTATTTAGCGTTCTCAAGTATGTTTTTGTACTTATAAAGAGATAAATACAATATATATATAGTTAGGTTAACATCATTATATTTTTTTCCGTATACGTACAAACTTAATACATCGCAATGTTGAATAGGGAGCAAAATCGAATTTGTTTTTTGCTAACGAAAGGGGAAAGTTGTAGATAGTCAATTTTTAGGAGTATAAATATAATTTTAAATTTTTTTAAAGAAAGTGTAATTTCACATTTTTAAATAAAATCTAACTGAAATTAATACTCTACATCGTTTTAGATGATATTTGGAAAAATAAAAAATAAAAAAAGGTGCCCATCAATCTTGAATATTAATGATATTTCGTGCACTTTTTGTTAGCACGAAACGTCTATTTGTTAGCCTTAATTATGCTAATTAAATTGATCTTATTATATTATTTATCAATAAAAAGTAAACTACCGCGATAGTTACTATTGCTTTAAAAAATATATATATGAAAATAACAGGCAATAATATTAGGAAACAATGATCTATACATCACCAAATTAATTATTGGATAAGTGAAAAAGTTGTCGTAATTAATGTATATTTAGAGGTGATTAATCACTAATATTTGCAGACATTCTTTGACTAATAACTGGTCATGAGATATAGATATATGTCCCTGTTAAGAGCGCTTTCCTTATCCATCTTTTCCTGCTTCAATTTTATTGTCTTGACACGAAAACATTTTAAGACAATGAAATCATAACAATGTGACGTTCATTAATTAATACTTATAATGTGATTAGAGATATTGTAAAATAAAGTGTATGACATTTATCAATAATTTATACGATGTGTTAAATGAGACGTACAATTTATGTAGGCGTTGATATTTTTCATCCAATTCTATCGGACGGTGACAGTTTGTAAATGAAAAATTCTCAGATGGGGTGCAAATATAATTTCAGAAGTCTCTTGGAAGAAGATATAATTTCGTATTTTTAGATGATTTTATTTGTCAGTAACTTAAATGAATGCTAAATGAGATATAAATAAAAGTGAATGGATACTTTTTTGTCTTTGAAACCGTATATTTCATTTTTCTGCCCAGTTTTAATTTAAACAAATTAAACTTTAATAGAAAGGGTATAGTTGTAAAAGGAGAAATCTCGAATAGAGTGAAAGTGTTATTTCAAAAGTTATTTGGGGATAAAATATAATTTTTATTTTTAGAGGAGGTTTAAATATAATTAATTAAAAAGAAATAAACAATGATTCATAAATTTATGATAAAACAATAAGAACAAGCAAACGGAGCCTTAAACAATAGCCAAATGAATATAGCATCAAAGTTTTCCTTAAAATAATTAATTCAGATGATTGGACATCATGGTGATGTTAGGGCGGTATCTAACCTTAATTAGAAATTATTTCCATCATGTCTTTTAATATTCACTTTTTTCCCAATTCAGATCTACCTAGGGTTCTCTAATTTTGTTTTTTAATTATCTCAATTTGACCTTTTCCAAGAACCAAACAGACATATAATATTGTATTGTATTGATGTTTTTTTTTTTTTTAAATCAATATCGAGTATTTATAAATAATTAATAAATCAATAGATATTGTTGAGAAAGAATTTGAAAAAATAATTTCATATTAGATGAATTTAGAATCCATCAGAATGTCACAAAAGCCGTACGAAATAAAAGTTTAAAGATAAAAAATCGAGATAGTTTAGTGTGAGAGTACAAGATATTTATCCTCCTAAATGACTGCATAAGGATCTCCATTTATAGGATAAAACAGGATTCAAGAGATAGTTATGGCCAATCACATATCATTGAAAAGCTACAAGTGTTAGCTATCTGAAAAAAGTATCAGATTGAGATTTTGGACTTATTTGAATAAAGATATAACCTCTTAAACTGGTCTCTCAATAAAATAAGATTGTAAAATTTATTAATAATAATTTTACAATAACTAAGGTTAAAAAAGAACTTTTTAAAAGTTTTAAAAATAGTTCAATTTTAACTACACAAACATTCTTTCAATTTTGCAAAATTACAAATATATCGCTTAAAGCTATAGTCATAACGATAAGTACACATTCTATTAATTTGTAAAATTTTACATAAATACCTTCTGAACTATATTATACTAATATCTTTTTAAGAGATGTACCTGTAATTTTATATAAAACATATAATATTTATGTAATTAGATTTAGTTTTCAAAAGTATGGACGTAATTTATTTATTTTTAATTATTATTACTATTTTCTAGAATGAAAGTGGGCTGAGGCTTGGCTTCTATGATTCGGATAGGCCCAAATGACTTGAGGAACACGCTATTGTGACTATATTGCCCCCACATAAATGATGAAAATGCTCATTTCAAGTAGCACGGCTTTCGTACCAAAAATAATAAGTGAATGAAACAAACATGAGTAGCAAATTTATGCCCATCGTTTTGATTCGATTAAATCTGATTCAAGTAAGATTTTTTTATTATCATAATCATGTTCGAATATGACTTAGTGGGTAGTTAGAGGGTGTTCGACGGAATTTTTTTATACATCTTATAAATTCGTACATGTTATCATATGATGTTTCTAAAATTTATACGATTTAATTCAGATTTTATTTTGAAAATAAATTTTTAAAGTGTTTGGATAAAATAAATTCATGGAAATTATAAGAAGTTACTGACTATAATTTTAGGCAAAAACATTACATATTTAGTTCTATAGAATGGGGGATTCAATGCTTTTAGTGCTCTGTTTTATGATATTTTTGAAATGGTTCCAAAATTGAGAAAATTCGATATTATTTGTCCTATGCTTTACAAGATTTTCAAAATGGTTCAAAATTTAAATAACTTGACACGTTTAGTCTCATTAATCTAGTAAAATAGAGGACTAAACGTGTCGAATTTTCTCAATTTGTGACCATTGAGAACTAAATATGTAAAAAAAAAATTAATTTTGAAACTATTATGAAAATATCATAAAGCAAATGATTAAAAGTGTTGGACCTCTTATCTTATGGGTCTAAAAGTATAACGTATATAATTAAAATGGCCAAAATTAAAAGAGTTCATTAAAATTTTAAATATTCTATTATTTGTTCATCTTTAATCCAAACACATATTTACACTTTAATACTAGGTAAATTACGATGATACTTTCCGAGGTTCGTCTAATTACAATGAAGCTTCATGTTTTCTATAAAATTACAAATACACATCATAAGGGGTATTAGTAATTTAGTAAAATGTACCTCAAAGGTACATGTATAAGATTTTATAACTGAATAACGGATATATTTATAATTATAATTATATAATATAAAAAACATATTTTAAAAAAATATTTATATAATTAAATCTAACTTTCTTGTTTTTGGTAGGACTTGAGCAATAATTGTTGGCAGTTGTGTTTACAAAATGGAACAAATTTTGAGCCACAGTGTATTTCCCTTTCAAACCTTTGCTTCTGATGCACTCATCATTCAATTCAATTCAAACACTTAGTCATCAAAATCATATTTATCAAAATCAACATAAGACTTTCTTTTCCTACTTGAAATCAACCCATTATTTAAATACGTACACATAATTGATAAGCTGCTAAGATAAACACAAACAGGTGAACAAAATGATAATGTCTGTGGGTCTCATCAGTTTGGGGCAGATAATGAATAATCATACCAAGTGTTATTGTATTGGAAAATCGAGTTAGTCCTCCGATGCTTAATTCAAATAAATTATAAGATAAATACAACAGAAGGTCTTAAGTTATATCTCTTGCGTGACAGGTTGTATTTATAAATCTCTCGCAATGGTATGATTTCACGTGAACTGACACCAAAATAATTGAATGGTCACGGTGAATTTATGATATACTAGTTATTGTGGCACTCCGTTCTTGTGTGCATATAATAAATATTTCTTTTATGTTTTAAAATATAATATAAATAAGAGTAAAATATATTATCCAAAATATTACATAATAAAGAAAGAAAGAAAAAGTAAACTATTTTATCAGTTAAAGTAAAAGTTGAATAAGTTAGTTATCTCATCCGTTGCAGTGCAATTTTGGCTTCATAAAAAATCAGTGCGGTGGAGTCATTAACTCCCGTTAGTGAGTGTGGAGAGTCTTTCTTTTTTATATTAGTATAGATCAGGGTTTAGATTATACCGAGACTGAATCATAAAAACCTTCAATTAATAAATTGAATATAGAACTTATTTAAAAAACATAAATATATTGTTTCGAGATTTTGGTAAGACGTTGACAAGATATACCTTGTATAGTATAATTAATAATATTGCAAGAAATTTACATCATGTAGTAATTTCAGAACAAAACCAATCAATTTTTCAGACATTATATGTGTAGATATTGTCTCTTCCACACAACACAATTATGTGAAGGACTGCGCCTTTGGCTTGTTGACCCAGCAACTATGTTAAGAAACATTTCAAGGACATGAGCAGAAGATGTGCAGTGATTGTGTATAATTGATGTTTATAAATGATTGTGGGCTTTTTACCTTTTGTCCATCAAAGTGGGAGAAACGATTAACGCAGGCAGTTAAAACAGTTAATTACGTTTAGACTTTTTTAAAAAAATCTAAAATTAATTTTTTTTTTAAGAAAAAATTGATATTTTATATATACCCTGTTCGGAAATTCATGAAAATTAATGCATAAAATTGTCACTAGAGGCAATTAGTAACACATATATAATAACGATCCAGTGTCAACAGATCAGACTATACTGTATTATTATTAGTTGTCACTGTAAATGTGTCACTAATTATCTATAGTGTCAATTATATACACAATTCTTGTCACTAAGAATTATATAATGACCCGATCAAAACTTTTACTACATAACATATATTTTTAGTGACAATTAAAAAATTATCACTTGATATTTGTCTTAGTGTGGTCAAAACTGAATGTTTTGGTTAAAATCTCACTGATAATCAAGAACCCGTTACTTTTTTTTAAAAAAATTTATAAGCTTTTAATATCTTATTTTTTAATCTTATATTTCTGAAAATTTTTCAAATATTTTGTCAATGGTAAGATGTAACACAAGACCTAATCCCATGAATCTTGATCAAACATGGATGTAGGGCCCAAAATAAATATTAAGAATAATAAATGATTCATATATTTAAATGAGAAACATTAATTCTTGATTATGATTCTTAAACCTATAGCACATGCTTCATCAAAAGCTACAAGAGAATGAAACCCTAGTAATTAAGTATCATGATTGATAGGGTATGGATCTCTACCTAATTGCTAACATTAATTTAAAACATGCTTATTTATTGTTAAGTAGGCCTTAATTAGGCCATGTAATCACTTGTTTTTAATCATCATTACAAGATCTTGCTTTATTGCCCTTAAAATTAAGGTTATGTTATGATAATTGGATTTTATTAGTAGGAAATAAAACCACATTCTTCCCTCACTTTTGATTAATTATAGAGTTCAATTATATATATTCCTTTTTGGCTTTGTTTTGTTTATAAAAATTCAAGATGCATATAATAATTAAAATGAAAACTTATATTTTTTTTGTCCCGTAATTTACGTTTAATACATTTTCAATCACACTGCTTACAAAATTCTGGAAAATAATCTCATAAGTTGCAAAGTGTTTTATTTTCAATCACATGGTTGTTATCTTTTTAAAATAAAAAAAAACAATTAATAAATATTCTACAATCGCAATTAATTAATATTTATTATTTTTTATTTTTAATCATAAATAATTAATCATAAAAAAAAAAAGACATCTTTCCTTAGTAGTATCAATCATTTAAATGTGGGATGGACATAATTAGTAAGCAAACATGAGAACACCAGCATGCATGCATGTGATCCCCATCCAAACTCAGTTGCATGATTCAAAAGCAAAGTCTTATAAGTGAATATAAAATTTTCATTTCAAGTGTCCAAATTGTTGATTAATTTAAATAGTTAATGATTGGAAGAAGAGAAAAATGATAGATATATTAATAATGTTTTAGTCCAGTGATTAAGACTAAGATTGAGGTCTCATGAATAAGTTTGAGGTTAGATTTCAAATCCTATCAGACGTACGGGTATTTGTCTCACTTTATATGAGTTATTATAATTTATATATCATTATATATATATATCATTGCTAGTTATATAAATAAATTGATTGGGTTGAAATATTATTTGATGTATCGAGATAAATTTTTATAATTTATTTATAATTATTAATAAATAAAAAAAAGAGAGAGAAATGATTGATATGTGGGCTAAAATGAGGATAAGATTGAAGTTGTGGATTGACATTGTGTTTGTTTTTGGCTTTATCCACTCTCACCAAACCAACATGGCTGCATTTGTGGTGTGGTCAAATACTTTGCTTCAAATCATTATTTTTCAATTTCATGATGTTAATATATTTGTAGCTTTTGTTAGAACAGGTGACCATTTAAAACGAAATATGGCCCATTTCATGTTCTTGGTTTCCATTCTTATCTCTTCTTTTTCTTGTTTCTTAGATGAACATTAAATTATATTATAGCCACATGTTACATATCAATTAAAGACGAAAAGTTTAAAGGATTTATAAGTTTCAATACAGCGGGGGACCTTTTTTGAAGAAAATCTTGAGACTCATTACTAAGTCTATTGAACTGACAATACATTGCGCAACGGATGACATTAGAGTCGCAACCCACATCACTTATTAGTTTAGTTTCCTTGGCGTGTCATATTAGGTAGCAAGATACAAATTTTCACTAAAAGAAACAACTTTTTTTTTATGATTAATTACTATGATTAGAAATGGAAGTCCATAATAAATACTAATTAATTATAATTGTGTAATAATTAAAAGTTATTGTTTCTATAGTCGAGGCAAACATCGGCCATAGTTAAGAGTCGTGGTACATATTTATTAACCACATTGAAAACATAAGTTTTCACATTAATTTCTCTGAAGGTTATAAAAGGTATCGATTTACTACTGGTTTTAAAATCGTAATTATTTATAATGTAGGAATAATCCATCTCCCTCTCTCTCTCTTTTAAACAATGCTTATCTTCTACCGGGGTATTTACAAAAACTTTTACTTTTAAAAAAGAGATTTTTATAAAAAAAAAAAATTGAAAGTTGTAGCAAATCAAAAGTGGGTAGTATTTATATAAAAATAAAAAGCAGATGAAAGCTAAATTGAATAGTGTTTGAAAAAAAATCACTTATAAAATAAATTTAATTGATGAAAGATTGTTTTATCCCTATGTGTTAAAAAAATACTATATTTTTACTTATTATTTCACTTGTTGTTTGTCAATAATAATTATTTTTTCACAAATCATAAATTTTATTTCAATTAGTATTTCATATTTATGTTTTTAAAAATAGTACAAAAATATATTTAATTTAATAATACTCCCACTGAGTAATATAATTGTTCATTCATACGTACACAATAATAAAACTTACATGATTGTAAAAATAATTATTTTATTAATTAATTAAATAATAATATACGAACAAAATAATATAATTATGATATAGCACGTAAAACATAAAATACTAAAATATTAAATATATAAAAGTGTAAATTTAATTATTGTTAAAATTTAAATTATTTGAAAACTCCGATATCAACTTTAAACATACAATTTTAAAAATAAATTAAAAACGGTAAAAAATTGATCAGGATTATTATGATAAGGGTAAAGTAGTAAAAAATAAAGTTAGATTTGTTTACAAAAAAACCAAAGCAGCTAAAAGCACCCCCGAAGGTGCTTCTAGCTTTTGATTTAAAAATATTTTTTTTAGCTGTTTCAAAAATAGAAGCTGACATCCCTGACACTTCAAAAGTACTTTTAGGAAGTCATAAGCTGAAAAACGCTTTTTTGAAGCGTGCGCAAATACTCTTTACGTTTTAAATAACGAATGAACTTTGATATATCTAGCAATACAAACAGATCACCTCAAACAACAAACCAAGCCTCCCATCCAATCCACTGATTCTTTGTTTGATAAAATAATAATAATAATAATAATATCTTTTTAGACGTCGACGCTATGAGTCCACGAAATTCTGTGATGGTTCTGATGAAAATAATTATGGTTGAAAACATAGAAAGTTTGTAATAGAAACAAATTAGGTGTCATTATAAAACATTTTAAACGCCGTGTTTGGTTTCAGTTTTTGTTTATATAGTCTCAGCGAAAATATTTTACTATCATTCTTACCTAAATCATTAATATTTTTTTTTATATATTTTCATATGTATAAACAATTTTCAGTCATTTATAAATTAATAATATGTTTTTCAGATTTGATACGATATTGCTAAAAATTTTAAATTAATAAAAAAATATAACTATAAATTTTATGTAAATAAAATATATATGATTTGACACTACTAAATTTTTCCATCCAATCTAATTATAAAAGACCAAACAAGGCCTTGGTAGTTTGCATCTCGGGCATAGACAAAAGGTTGGGCTCATATTGGGCTGGAATAAGAACCAATAAAAACTATCTCCTTGATGCAGGAAAAAGTGAGTTCTTAGTGGGCTTAAATCCATTAATTTGGCCCAAGAAAGAAACGAACAACTTGGCCCAATTTCAGTTTCATTAATATTTTTTCTTTTTTGTATTCTTTTTCTTCGAGCCATCTGTACTGTTAACGAAATGTGAGGAGTTGAGAATAACAACTTTGGTAATTAATAAGTGGCCTAAACTAAAACAGAAAATGACAACAATTTTTTTGCCTTTGTTTTCCTCTCATATATTGTTTTGCTTAATTTTAAAATGTCATAAATATTCCCTTAAATTTGTGTTTAAAAGATCATCTTCGTTCCTCATTTTTATTTATGACCTTATCATTCCTAAAGTTTATCTTATTTAATTTCAACCCCTCAAACAAAAAAAAGGTAGATAAAATTTTAATTTTATAAGGGTACGATAGTCACTTTTAAAAAATTCAAAATTCAATAATTTATTCATCGAAAGTGACCAAAATAAAATAAGATATAAACTTTATGGATGATAAGTTGGGAAAATGAAGATGAAAGAGTACCAAATATTAGAGTAGAGATAAGAAGATTGAGGTCTTTAAACCTATATATCAATTAATTGAGGCTTAATGCTGTGGGATACGGCCCTTAGTTAACTTCAAGTATCAAAACTTTGATCGGAAATGATACTTTTACGTCAACAACCAATCGACTGAATCAATATCGTGTCTGAAAAGGTCTTATATCCAAATTATTTTTTAAATCTGGAGCTTAAAAGAAAATTAATAAACAAAATAAAAATCTGCAACCCCTTGGATTGGACTCAAAGTGTAATCTTTCCCAAGGATGTAGAGAGAGACAGCAAATGAGTACAAGGCACATAGGAGAAGAATGTGCACCACCAGTTTGAGATTTGCACAGGTAAGATGAAAGAATTCAAGGCATAGAGGGAAAGATATGAGATTCTGGTGGGCTACATGGCATCCCAACCAGCCAATCACACTCCTACACTCCTATCCTTACAAGATAAGCCCCTTTCCCTCATACTTTAACTCACTTCTCACACACACCCCCACAACACACATCAAACACTTGTGAGAATCAGTCGACATGGCCTCTGCCTGTGCTTCATCAACCATTGCTGCTGCTGCTGTTGCCTTCTCCTCTCCAAGGCAAGTTTTTCTTTAACTCTCTTCACACCTCCAACAAAGAAATGAATTGGCATGCTTGTATCATGCAACTCAAGAAGCATGTATCATGCATGTTTTTATGTTGACAATCCAAGGTACAACTAGTGTGTGAATAATTGATCAAGAATGCATGTGTTTATACGCATTTGGTGTAATCTGTGCACCGTAACTCAAGTCACATTACAGCTCCCAGAAAAGTGGATCAATTGTTGGAGCAACTAAGGCTTCTTTCTTTGGAGGAAGAAAGTTGAGAGTAAGCAAGTTTGCGGCCCCGTCTGGCACAAGATCGGTCACCGTCTGTGCTGCAGCCGATCCCGACAGACCACTGTGGTTCCCCGGGAGCACCCCTCCCCCATGGCTTGATGGCAGGTTTGGTGATGATCCACATTTCTTCGATATATGAACAATTTTCTTCTATAAACAGAGGCGCTTGATGAATATGGCTCTAATATCTGATATAAATCCGGCTATGCAGCCTTCCAGGAGACTTCGGCTTTGATCCTCTTGGCCTAGGTAACTCAATATATGTCAGTTAAAGCTAGAGCTTTTGTTTACACTTGCTAAATTCAAACCAATAAAAATGTATGTATTTTTATAGGATCTGACCCGGAGAGCTTGAAATGGAACCAGCAAGCGGAGCTTGTGCACTGCAGATGGGCCATGTTAGGTGCTGCGGGCATTTTCATCCCCGAGTTTCTCACCAAGATTGGCATTCTAAACACCCCTTCATGGTACACTGCCGGTGAACTAGAGTACTTTACCGACACAACAACGCTCTTCATCATTGAGTTGATTCTCATTGGCTGGGCTGAGGGAAGAAGATGGGCCGACATCATCAAGCCTGGATGTGTGAATACCGATCCCATCTTCCCCAACAACAAGCTCACCGGAACAGATGTTGGATACCCTGGTGGGCTATGGTTCGACCCACTCGGATGGGGCTCCGGATCGCCAGAAAAGGTTAAGGAGTTGAGAACAAAGGAGATCAAGAATGGACGATTGGCAATGTTGGCGGTGATGGGAGCATGGTTCCAACACATCTACACTGGAACAGGACCCATTGACAACCTCTTTGCTCACCTTGCTGATCCTGGTCATGCCACCATCTTCGCTGTAAGTGAAAATTAGAATTCAGGCATCAGATAAACCTAAATTATGCATAGAAATTGAATAGGCCATATAATATTAAAATTGGCTGCTACTAACTGTTTCGCTTGCAATACTGCAGGCTTTCAGCCCCAAGTGAGAGAAGCAACAGAGCTGCTTTTAACAGAACTGTTGGAGAAACACCTTTAGCCATCATTGTGGGGAAGAGGAATAGATTCTCAGTGTGTTTTTCCAATTCTTGTTGTATTTTCAGATATGTATTGCTACATCTTTATAAGCTGTAGAAAAAGAGCTTATGCAGTGTACAAATACTTCCAAGAGATCCTAACACCGTAAATACACTTCCTTTCCATCCTTGAATCTTAGGTTTATTTATCAAGGCAGAAAACATCATAAGGGAGCATACAAGATGCACAACTAGTTAAACTACAATTAATATTACAGAAGAACATAAAATATAGAAACAATACAATCACCAACAGTGGACCGTTTTAAAGCAAGAAGCATCAAGTTGACAAAAAGGTTATACAATCACCAATATGGAATGTTTTAAAGCAAGGGATATACATTCTTGATAAGAGGTTGCTTGCTGAACGGGCTTACTATTGTATAAGAAAGTGGTTATCATTAAAAAGCAACCAAACAACAAACCCAATACTTGACTTGCAGGTGGATTCAGCTCAATTTGGACTTGGCTTCAACATTTCATAAGTCAGTTGAGGTTATGTGCATCTTTGCACCGTCATGATATTGCTGCAAAGACTGTGACATCTTTCATTTTTCAGAAGTAGGGCCCCTGACTAAGCTCCTGTAAAAAACTAGGCGGACTTGCATGCACAATAGACTTTTGGAGACACTGTGAAATTCATCGAGAACAGAATATAGCTAAGTTTTTCAGATAGAATCTAAGTGAATAATATTTTTAATACTCAGAGCATCTTTAGCAATGTGAGTTAGCTATCGATTTTGAATTTGCTGTTCATATTAGTCAATTAATGATCTATGAACCTTCAGTCATCAATAAGTGTTGAGTAAAGAAAAGTATTTGTTCTAATCATCTTTCTCTTGTTCCTCTCATTTATGAAAAAGATGAAACCAAAAATAAGTGCATAATGCATACAGGAAAATAGGTCATCGTGTATTTGAAAGTTTCCATTAATAACAATAGCATAATCTAATCCTTTGATTTACACAAAGAAAAGAAAAAAGATCACTAATTATCTGAATGACAGCAGTTTAGAGCATTAAAAGACACCAGAACAGAGAGTTTAACCAGTAAATCACTTGTATCTAATTTTGATTATAATTCAGTAACCTCCAAATTACCATCATAGCTCATGTTTATACAAGTGAAAGGACCAGATATTTTGAAATTCAAACAGAAATGCAGCTATCCACACGAAATGACACAGGCATTAGTATATGAAAACATACCATCTTTGATTGATTGGGTAACAGTATAACACAGCTAAAATACCTGTACCAAAAACAAAATCTAGAACCCTTTTCTTTTCTCTTTCTTCTTTCTGTTCATTAGGACTGATTCTTTACGTTTATAATACTGCATTCAGTTAACATTGAAGATTACGATTACAATTTGATTCACCAACTTACTGAATTCAAACTACCAGGAACAACAGCTGTAGGGAACTATTCTTCAAGTCACAATTTAAATGCGTTAGATTCCTTGTTCACTCAATTCACAAGAGGCACAATCATGAACACTGAAATTAAACTTTCAGAAACTTTAGAGGTTTTTATTGCTTTGACTCAATTCAAACGGATCCTCAAGCCATTAACCTATGAATCTTCAAGATCCATCATAAGAGCAATTGCCCAAAATGAAACATCCTCTATGGTGCAGTAACATAAATCGGCTTTTTATGATTATTTTCTCTTTTGTAAGGTTTCAAGTGCCTAGAATTGAAGAGAACAAATGTCTTTAGCTTTAATAACAGACTGCACATAAACTCTTCAGAGGTCTTTTGACCTAATTAACTTTTTGATCTGTTATTTCCAAATCCAAATTCCTTCATTCATTGATTCACATTGAGTTTGGAAAAGTTTCAACATCCTGAATCCACATCTATAATCGCTTCAGCTTTTATCCCTAGTTCACTAATTTCATTTTCAATTTCAGAGCAAGCACGTGTTTTCTCCATTGTTGCTCTATCTAGGTTACATAGACTCCCTCGCGGCATCCCTTTCAGTTTTCCGCTGCTTTTTACTCACTCTTGGAGACTATGCTTTTCTCTTTGTGAAAATAGACTTTAAAGCAACAAAATCATGTTTTCATGGGACAGAGAGGTTCATTATTAGCGTTCCACTTGGGCGCGGTACCAAAGAACCTTATTTCATACAAATGCGAACGTCTTAAGCTTGCATGAGTTTCAAATTGGATATATTTATAATAATTTGCATTGTTGCTGATATGTGGAAACACATGCATATGAAAGAGGAAATCATAAAATAACCTTTGTAATAAGAGTCTTGAAGTTGCATGCCAAGTTGATCAGGTTTACTCTATTAGCAGGTATAAATTAGCTAAAATCAGACTCAAACTCAATCATAAGTCAAAGTCAATTCGGTGACTGCCTTAATGCAAAGCAGAGATAATCAAACAACTGTTGTTCAGGTTTTGTCCATGACGAGGCAACAAGAAGTTCTAGACCCTCTGAGCAATCTATTATCAGCTGTAACGTCATCCTCCACATAATCGAGCCCAGATTTCCAAAGGTCATAAGTGTCAACCATAGTCAGTTTCCCAACATGTTAGCATTACAGAGTTTCACCACGATTTCACCAAAAACAAGTTAAAAAAACAACAAAAACAAATTGTTACTTAAAAGAATGCTGTTTTGTAATAATCTTTATCCTTTATTTGATCATACACTTATAAGCATCCTATAAAGTTGTAAATTATTCGCAAAAACCAAGCAGAAGCTACAATTCTAACATACACAGTCAAAATACCATAGATGCGATTCACTACTCTGCTGATTTAGAGTAGAAATGGCACATAAACAAAAAGTCCTCATAGCAGCAGGAACAGAAGCTCAAGTTAGAGCTGAAATCTCTAATTATTACAATAATTACTGACAGATAAACTTCAAACCAAAATGACATAACACAGATTCTAAAAGCACACACAAAACTGCAATAATTATGGAAGAGGCAAACCTTAATAAAATCTTGCAGAAAAGATTTATCAATAGAACTATCTCATTTCATAAATTCATCACATTAATTACAGCCTAAGGGCAATTTCCCATATATCTCTCCTTCTCTCCAAGAATTTACCACAATATATATATTACATCACTTCAATTTCTTTAAACAACAAACCCGAAGTATCCTCACGAGGGCTGGTTGGGAGGGCGAACCGATATCTGAACAGGGATAGGCCGGCCCGTTCCAGTTCCACCGCAATTATTGCACGCCATGCGGCCCGACCCGGCACAAGTCCGACACCCATAATCGCCGTCCGACCAACGGGTACACATACATGTGACCCGTCCCGTTCCATTACAGCTGGGGCATCTGGGAGCCCGGCCCGGACCCATCATCGGATTCTGATCCATCACTTGTTTGACGAGAACCGCACCCGCGACCCGACCCGTCCCGTTCCATTACAGCTGGGGCATCTGGGAGCCCGGCCCGGACCCATCATCGGATTCTGATCCATCACTTGTTTGAACCGCCCCCGCCAAAACACTCAGACCCGTGGCCAACTGAGTCAACACGATCGGACCCATAACTTGGATTTTGGTTTCCGTTGATTGTCGGGAGAGAGTGGTGCGAAAATGGGGAAGAGAGGGAAGATTTTTTAGGGTCGGATTTGATGATTTATTTAAGAAAATGTTTTGTGTGTGGGAGTTTGGAGTTCTTGTGAAGTGGTGGTGGAGCAGTACACGTAAGTGCTGGGAAAGTTGGTGGTTTTGGGCTGTTTGGAGTGTAGTGAAAAATTCAAGAATGCCAAATGGGAATGGGAATGAACAAGATTTGTATTTTTGTATCTATATTTTATGGGATTTGTGATTTGATTTTTTTGACTTTGCTTCTACTCCATTTCTCAAGATTTTTCTCTACCTCTTGTTTTTCCTTTGCAAAATAAAAATTAGAAAACATTCTTAAATTTATTTACATTAAATAGAGTAATGAATTCGAGTAAATTGAGGATCCATTTCGGAGTAGCCTCAATGGGATGGGTTCGAATCTTTAAATGGGTCCCAGCACATGTTTTGGGTTTTTTTTTTTTAAGTAAATATAATTTTTATTAAATAAATAGTACAATCGTACAGCACAACAGTGCTCAATGAGTAGCGTCTCCCTCGACAAACCAAGAGATACGCCAAAGTTTATATAACACATAATGTCTTGGATTTTGTTGCGGATCCCAACATAATCATTATAAATTCACTCATTGAACTTATTTGAAATTACAATAAATTTGAGTATGAATGATATTTTTATTTGAATGATTATTAATGTATTTTGTTTATCTTTCATATATTAGTGGTTATGAGAATTCGATTAGAAACAAGAATTCTGCAAAATCACATGAATTAAATCCATAGCAAGTAGTAACACTCCCAAGTTTTTATGCTTGATATGAATAGTGACACGTAATTTGATTTAAGAAAATATTTATTATTTTAAAATTTTAAACAATTAATCAGAATGAGTCGTGTCTTAAGTCTGTGCTAACTTGTCTCAAATCTGTCCGGTTGTCAATCCTAGTCTAATCACACGAATAATTCCTGTTTTGCAAAACTATAAAAGGTATCAATATAATTTACCTCAAAAAATATACTTGTAAGTTGTGTCTCGAATCTATGTGTCAATATCAATTAAAATTAGAATTTCAAATTTTCAAGAGATATACTTATAATTTTGTATAAAGCATGAATTTTTGTATAATTACATAAGTAGGTAGCACTGCAATATCTCCCCTATAAAATTTCATTTAAATAATGATTTTGATTTTTAATTTGTGAATAAATCATTAAAAGGATTATAAAATTTGCCATACTTTCCAGAAAAACGGTTCTTTTTTAGAATGAAGATGAATCATAGTTTAAAATAATGGTCTCAATAATAATATCGATAGATATTGTGCCACATCAAATAAGGTGTATCGAGATCTTATTGGAGTATAAAAAATGCATTATTTCTAAAATTCTAATAAAATTCAAAAACCAAATACAATTAATATAAATGATAAATACTATGGGACATTATTGATAATATTCGACATCCAATATTATATATACTCAAAAAATACATATATCATTGTATCGATAATATATATATATTAAAAAAATAATAAGTGTTTGATAAATGAATAGATGCGAGTAGGAGGTGAATATAATAATTGGATATGGGTCAATATTTTAACTATGAATGGAATAGTCAATAGCAACGGTGCGAAAGTTGGAAGTCAATTGAAAAGCCACTCAAAGATTGGGGCCAGCTTTAAAGTGTTAAAACTATAGATTATTATTATTATTTAGTGTTTGGTGTTTGTTCTTTAATATTCCAACAAATTAGTCCTTTTATGCAAATGCGCAGCTAAAATCTAAAATATACAGCTCCGTCAAATGCATTATTGTTAGAGACTATTTAAATTACTATTGAGTTTAAAAAATTATGCTTAAATTTGATTTAATTAGTAATTGAATTGAGCTCGCACGAGCTATTATCTAATTTTAAATTGAATATTGAATAGTTAGGTTATTTTTTCAGCTCTTTGAAATAAGTTAATTAAGTCTGTACTTACTTCAACATGTGGAGATGGCCGAGTTGGTCTAAGGCGCCAGATTAAGGTTCTGGTCCGAAAGGGCGTGGGTTCAAATCCCACTCTCCACATAGGGTAAGAAGTTTTCTGAAACTTTTTCAGTATTTCGTATTTTTACCCATTTGCTTCTGCATATATATCTTCTTTGATTAGCATTTGCCGGCTGAGGATGTTTAGTCGGCTTTGAATTCTCAGTTTTCGCGAGTGAGTTAAATTTTGCGTGAAAAATAAAAATATACTTAGTTCTTTTTTAATAGTTTTTTATACAAAAAGACACGATAAAATAAAAATATTTCTGGATAAATATTTTCTATGATAAGTTTTGTATAAAAATACAAAATAGAATAGAAAGAATATGTTGTATTAGTTTTTTTTTTTTTTTTTGTACAAAAGGACGTAGTAGTATGAATATTTTCAAATTTATGATCCAATCGCACAAAAAGAAGAAATGCTCACTGTTTGAAATAGTATAAGGTAGAAAATGAACTCTTAGGAACGGAAGCAAACAAGTAAGAGTGAGGATTTTTCTATGCACTAATCATCCATTTTCTGGTAACACCACCACAAATATGTCAAATATCATCATCCATTGCAGAATATCAATCACTGGATTATAGTTAAATTTTTAGTATTAAGGGCGAGATCTGAAACTCCCATCATGCTCCAGAAATTCCTGCAATACAATCTCGCAGTATGAGTTGACATCATCCGGAAACAAAGGAGACTTTGAGAGATTATATCCATGTTTTATTCTCTTGGAAACTTGTGCAGTATAATGCTTTTCCAGAATCCAAATTCACTGGTTTCATTCTCTTGGAATCCCATGTCTGAGCTACTAACGACAAACTGATGGAACAAATTCTTCGTAAAATACCAACTCCTGTAACATGCTCCAGTGTTTTATCTGCCTAGAGATATATTCAGAATACTTGTCTGATATTGATGTTGATTCTTGAAGTCCTGATGTAATTCAAGTAAGGTAGATCATCTTCTCCTGCAAACCGGGATTCGAGCTGGGATATTTCAGCATTTTCTGCATCGGTAAATATGCGGGGAACGCCTGCATGGAAATAACTTTTTGATTACAGGAGAGTTCTTCAATACAGAGCAACAGGTAAAATTGATGTAAGAGCGCAAGTTAATAACAGATTAAATTATAGTATCGTAAATTATACACCAGGAAACCTTAAAAAAAGTTTCAACCTGTGAACCCTTATCCTTGAATCTGGAAGTACAAGATGTATAAGAAAGTTTATTTGCAAGCAGTGTATCAATGAGAGATTGGAAACAACCAAATTCATAGTTTGCTCAGTCCTTGAATCTGCCAGAGTATGGGGACTTCATCCCAACAACACAATCTAGTTTTTGACTTCACAACAATTAATTTCTTCAATCAAATCAAGGCATTGGCACGAAGATCAACAGATTTGGGGAGTTGCTTATCTGAGAACACTCGTAAGCAGTCATATCTATGTAGTGAAAACTGTTATAACCAGTGTTTCATATTAACTGGAACAAGAGGAGGCAAAGAAACTAATATTACCATGAAAGCATTCCCTAGCTTCCCCAGCCATAAGCACGACATCACCACTCCTAAGGAACATAGCAACTGGTGGATGTTCCCTTGACTTTCCCCCCAGCAGGAAAATAGCTTTGCAACCCAAACTGATGAGTAAATATTTCTTTAGCATGTTAGAATATTAAGCATATGCTCTAGATAGGATAGAATGAAATAACATTTGCCCAAAAAGACAAGTGGTAGTATGATACCTCATGCTTACAATAGGTTTACTCCAATCTTTTTCCATGTCATCAAGGTGCCCACCAAGCATATCACCTGAAAGAGAAACACCGTTGCGACATTTACTATATTTCCAACAATCACGTAACGCTTTTACAAATAGACTTCCATATCTAGCTGTCCATTTGTGATGGTTACCAAACACCATTGAAATATCAGTTGACTGATCGAAATGAGCACTGAGCTCTTAAAGATGTTAAAGTATAAGACACACCTAATCCAAAGTAATTCACAATAGCAGCTTCTGGCTGGAATTCTTCACCATATGGCATAGCAGGTGCTGCCATCCTTTTAGCCAGCTGGCATAGTGCATCAGGTATCTTCTTGTGAGGGAGAGAAACATTATAGCTACGCTGCACATGCACAAGTATTATCAATTTCAGCAATTAGAATGCACATAGAAGAAGCAAAATGAAGGGCATCCTGATAAGGATATTAAACATGAAGGCTTGTGGCCATTCCAAGAATTCAGTTAGAGGGATCCTCAGACATTAGCCAGTCATTATGCATTGAATAAGTCCCATAGAGAAAGACAAGTTTAAATGAAATGAGAAAGAATAAGGCGCTGAGTATGTAATACAAGTTTGAGATTAAATTATCAATACCCAACACATACATGTGCAACGTTATGCTGATTACTTGTCAGTTGTCATAGGTTTATTTGTGATTTCTTTAAATCTTTCTATCAGCAGCTCATTGACTGGTCGGTTTGATACTTAGTACAAAATGCAGACGCTCTGTTGACTGTCTACAGCAGCTACATAGCTTCAATTCAGCATGTAAAATGATTATATTGGAACCTTACATTGAGGCTCAATCATCATTAACACAAAAAAGGTCACCCAACTTGGTTCTTTTTTTACCATATCTGTGATCTTAGCCAAATGAATCCATGGGAATGCATCATCTGCGGTTGGCCCATCCAAGTCCATGTATCACACCTTACAGAAGTAGCTATATCTCTTACAAGTATGTGCAGCAATACTCGATGGAATATCAATTAACACTCGCACTTAACATGTTATAGAGAATATCTTGTTCAAGTGTAACAAGGCAATAATACATATACTGCTATGGTCATACCATAAACCCACAATTACCAAGCATAAGATTTTGACGTTGTTTTTCCATTATAATAATCTATGTGAGGTGTTTGATTCAAAAGATGCATTTAACACACAAATTATGGTTGTAAAAAATCAGATACAAACAGCAAAACAATACAATTGAAAGAGATCATCTAAACTATCAAAAAGAGGATTCTAGCAAGACCTTGGACCAGTCAAATTGCAAGCCAAGGGTACTCCATCTTAACTTACGCAGCAAAACAGAAGCCAGCACCAACTTGCTCACATCTCGGCCATGTGATTCACCCAATTCATCAACAAACTTCCACTTGGGAGCACTTGTATCACTCTGAATAGCATTAATCTCTGACTCTGAACCAACATTATCAGGAAGTCTCTCTTCTAATACTAAAACCTTCCCCTCTTTAGCTAAAACAAATAAATTCTCTATGGGTCCATAAATTGCATTGTGGTTGGTTCGATCTGGGGGCTGCGGGAAGCTAGTTAAACTCTCCCTTATCCATTGGCATTGCTCCTCCACGCTTAATGCACCAGGAATAAAATAAAATCCTGCATTTGGAATCAAAACATATTTTACAACAGCATTTTATCAAATCCTGATAACTAACCTTTAAAATAATACAAAATGCCCAAATACCTGGCCGACTTTCCAAGCAGAAAATTGGTCTATCAAAATCGCACTTTAACACTGAAACTCCTCCCATAAGTTCGCCATTACAATTATACCTCTCCAAAATCGACTTGAAATCTACAACCTCCGATAAATCTACAGGTCTAGCTATCTTTTTCCTGAAATTTTGTAATAAAAAAATCGAAATTTCAGAACCGTATTACCAGCATATGTAAAACCTCCAATTAAACTAAACAACAAAGAAGAAGAAAGCTACAAGTGAATTCAGAAATCATACTTTTTGGTGTTGTCATAATAAATTTTGTACTTCTTCTCGGCTTTCCGGAATGCTGTTCTCTCCGATTCTTCACTGATAACATCTGACCGATACATTATCAGAGATTATGACGCCAGTAAAATCTGAAGCCCAATTCCAGAATTTGGCTATTTTCTAGGGTTTTGTAGGTGAGAATTCTGAATTGTCTTGCCTGGTGGCCCAAAGTCTTGTCCAGCTAAAACTGATAAACTATACATGAGTCGCAATTGCTCCCGCCACTCCTCTGATCCCTATTTCCACACCAAATTCCATTTTTGCCCTCCAATAATTTTCCGTTAACTTTTTCTTCTTTTTTATTGTTATACATTTTTGTCTATTTATACTATTTATTTAAAAAAATATTTTTATTAATCAAAGCTAAAGTTAATTTATTTAATTGGTATTGTCAAGCATTCATTTTGTCTTCTTCTTCTTTTTTTTTATTTAATATAATCAATTTCAAATTATACAAACACATCGAATACATTTCAATCGTTAGTAAAGAGAACTCCCAATAATAATTATTTTGGTTGACATAATGTGCATAGATTAAAATATCCTGATACACTTATTTCTTCCGTAAAATCAAAATCATTTTATTCAATATATTTTTATTTATGCACATATCAAAATTACCTTCTCATATCAATCTTGATCGGTTATTCATCTTATCTTCTTTTTCTTCCGTTCAATCAATGAATACAATACGAATTCATAATAAATGTATTTATTTTTGCAAATATTATTAATTAAGTGGAAATAAGAGTATGTAATAAATAAATGTATGGAAATATCCCTTATCCTTCTCTCCTTAAATATATTCCATAGCCCATTTCAACCTAACTTCTATTAATTTCTTTTTATAATATTTTTACATAATTTTAGTTATTGATTATATATTATAATATTATATATATATATAGCTTAAATATTTTCTAATAGAAATATACTATTATAATCAAACACATGGATTTTGCTTTTCTTAAGTTTGCCAATTCAAATTAATATAAAAATGATGATACAATTAGAAAAAAATTCCAATGTTCATACTGCAATCAAATATCCCTGAAAGCTGAAGTACAATTGAAGGGCACACTTTTTGTGTTTTCAAATTTTTAGGTCAATTATTTTTTTCTATTTTTAAATATTTTATTTATATTCATTTCTCTCTTTCTTCTTAACTTTCATTTATCTATTTTTTTTCTCTCATGTAATATATTGAATAACTTATTAATTTTAGACTACTAGATTTTTATACATTTAAGATCTAATAGTTCAGATGAATTAATTAGATTCTAAGGGTTTTATACACTAAAAAAAGATTTAATGGTTATTAAAAAATAATATATATATAAAATAAGACAATAACGATCTTTTGATAAAAAAAACATAACGTCGTTGGCTTCAATTCAAGAAAAGGGACAAGTAAATTATATTTATAAAAGCAGATGGTTTTTAGCCTATTTTAAAAATATAAGAGAATTTTTAGTTGAATTTTTAAAATACATGCGAGTTTTATGTTATTTGGCCTATCTTTATGTCTCAAAAACTAAAAATATAAAGGGTACGCCTGTAATTTCATCGACCAAAGGGTATGAACTGCTTGCCTTTAGCAAAACACAGAGTGCTCGAATCACTCGACACAACCCAAAAAATCACCACCCAAGAATTTCACTACTTTTAGGGAGAGAAGCTATATAACGGCAAACCCAACTCACAAAATCGGAAAAATCTGGTAAAAATTCAAACCCCAATTCGAAAATGGCGTGCAGAAGTGTTATGAGGGTGGTCTTCTTAACTGAACCATGGCTGCCTCTACCTTTTATGAGCAAAAAATGTTCGAGCTTCACACCAATCATTTCACCCCACAAGAAAACATCAACACCATATCCGAATTGTGGTTGTAGAATTGCAGTAAATGCTAAGAGTTATCATTTCTCGAGGAATTGCTCAAACAGTGTAAACCCATCTTCATCTGGCGATGATTCTGAGCAAGGCCCTCCTCAAGAAGCTGTTCTGAAGGCAATTTCAGGTGTATATTTTGCTACAAGTGTTTTATTTTTAGTCCGTGTTCGTTTTCTTTGAATCTTTGTCAGATATATGTTTTCTTGGTATTTTTATGCTGCGTAAATGCTTTACGCGGTAGTGGTTGCATGGTACTTCTGATTCTCACTGGTTTTGATTTGCTGTCTGAAAGATTATTGTTATTATGTGAAATCAATTGTTCATTATGTTCTCTTTTTAGGGCTTATTTGCTCGGCGCATGCACATGTTGCTATAGTATTGCGTATACTGAGAGTGATCCAATTTGTGGATGTGTTTATGCATTGTTTTTGTATCAAGGAATCCAGGCATTGGAGTTTTTCAATGTCTTCAGGTGTTTAAGTTTTTGTTGGTTGCCTGATTTTCAGTTCATTTTGCCAAGCAAAAGAAAAGGTCATAATTTTATTTGGTGTTACTTGGGAATCTTGTGGTAGGAAAATCTGCTGGAAAGTTACGAGGTTTTAAAATTCTGAAAGTGTGTCATTCTTGATACCATGCCATTCTTGTCTTTAATTTGTATTTTTGAGTATTTTTTCGAAAAGGGGTTAACCGGGAATGCATCTTTTGCAATTGCCAGAAGTTTCCAAGACAGAAGGAAGGGTGGGACAAACTACAAATGTAGTAATTGGAGGTACAGTCGCGGATGATTCGGCCAATGAATGGCTTGCTCTAGATCAGAAGGTACGCAAATGAACAGTCTTTTCCTGCTAACTGCTTCTTTGAGTTGAAATAATATTTCTTTAATTTCGAAGCATCCATCAGTTTTCTGCTGCACAATGACTGCACATTAATTGGGTTTGGCTATATCTAATGAAAGACTTGTAAAGCTGAAGGAACTGACCACCTTCTCTGCCTTAGGAAAAGATTGTTGTCGAATTAATAAAATATATATCTAGGCACAGGTGTCATCAGGTTCTAGACTAGTTTCAGTTTGCTGAAATGGTTGCTGAACTGAAGCTTTTACATGGTTTACTTTACAGGTGAACACCTATCCAACAGTTAGAGGATTTACAGCAATTGGAACTGGAGGGGACGATTTTGTGCAAGCCATGGTTGTAGCTGTTGAATCGGTACTCCAACAACCAATACCAGAAGTAAGCATCCATTTGGGATTTGTGCTTAGGCATTTAAAATAACTGGGTCAAGGACTCAAGATGAGTATCTGATGTGGCTTTTATGGCTCTGCCGCATAGATTCAATTGAGTGCTTTCTCCATAATGAGGTTTGTTGCTCCAATTTTGACACCCATATCATAGAGAGTACTCGGAAGTCAATGACATTTCTAGTATGAAGTAAGAAATGCTCTTTGCTCCTTTTTAAGTCAATTTGTGAGCCACATCATGGAAATAGGGAAAATAACCATACCTATCCAATGGTCAGTGGTCAAAGTATACTAAAGTCCACGACGCTTGCAGTATGACATCACATTGACACCCAAAGAATGGAGATTACATCAATGATAGAGAAATTTTCTCAGTCTATTAGCCGGTGATCAGGCTACTTAACGTTCCAATTATCCACATCAGAATTTTAATCTGTCAACTATATGTAAATATAGGCTGTAATGCCAATTTGGACGAGAAAGCACATGGTAGCTGCTTGCTTAACAATAAAGGGTTATCCATTTTGCATGTGTCCATTATCCTCATATCTTGATAACTCATTCCATAGGTAATTAATAGTAGTGGCGACGAATTGCACTGAAAAGACGAGCATAAGCAAGACTAGATATTTTTTGCAGCATTCTCAGCACGTTCAAGTAGAAGCTTCTGCTCAGATTGCTCCATCCTTTCAGCTTTCCCCATGGTCACAACGAGAATGCTAGATGCATTTGAATGACATCTTGTAAATTTATTCTCAAAATACATGAATGTTTTGTGTTGGTCGGTCCCCTTTCTGTATAATCTTAGCAGATGTTATCTGTTTGCTTTTTGAAGATCAAGGAAATGGGTTTAGATTGTTTTAATTGGATGACTCTGCTAGTTGGATCAAAGATGGTGGTAGAACGATCACGAAAGGAGCCTTAGTTGTGTTTGGTGGGTTGCATCCGGAGCAAGGGCGTGTTCTCACCAGGGGCAAGGGCAAATGGGAGAGAAGTACAAGAGAAGCCAAATTATCATTTTTCTTTGGGGGGGGGGGGTTTGGCCCTGAGTTGAATGATGATAAATTTGTCTTTGACTAGGATTTAAGCTCTAAACACTAATCCATTTAATTTGCAATGTGAGTGGCTTATGAGTTCTCTTACAATTCAGTAGTATGGTTGTTAGTAGTGGGCTTGCCACAGACAAGGGGGCTAACCTCTTTTGAGCCACAAAGAGTTTTTCAGCTTACTTTGGAAATTTGAAATAGGTCTTCAGCATTTAACTTGAATACAGAAAGCTGAACTGACCTTTGTAATTCCATTGCAGTGTGCAAGATATATTGAGTGGCTTATTCTACAGATATATATGTATCTGGGTTAAAAAAAATTGACTCTCTTACTCAAGTAACTTTCTGGGTTGCTGAGGTAACAAGTTGACATGAGACGAGATCACGTATTTAGTGCTAACATGAGATACGTGATCTAAGCGAGAAACATGTAGGTAGAAGATCTAGATGCTTTCAGCTAATGCTATGGAACCTGGTTCAGTCAGAGTTCATTCTTGTCTTTAAGATTCTCTAGCCCCTTTAGGAAATGGACTGAAAGTTAATGTTGTGTGAGTATGAACTTGGAGAAGATTTAGATTCGATGAGGACTTTGTCCGAAGGTGAATTAATCTATTGGAAAGGTTTAGAGGATGTATGAACAATTTGCTGAAATTCGACAGGCTGCTATTTTCCTCTATTCCCAATTCCTTTTTCTACCAAACAGATGACCTCTCTCCCAGGTTGCATTCTTCACTTTCTTGGTTTTGAATTGCTTTCCTCGCTAGCAATAGCTGAAGCTTTAAACTTTTGATACTTAATTTTGTCATATTGTTCTTGACAAACTTCTCATTTCTTGTTAGTTTTGTCCTTTCCCTTGGGTAGCCTTTTTTCAGAAAAAAGGAATATCAAAGAAAAATCTTTCATGTCTTGAGGTGCTTAAATCTTGTTACTGATTTTGTTGATCAAAATTTTGGAATGTAAGCCACTTAGCCACATGGGTCAATCGTTTTTATGTACAGGGTCAAGTGAAACAGAAGATCTCCTCTGGCGGCAAATATGTGTCTGTGAACATTGGACCCGTTCAAGTAGTTTCTAGTGAGCAGGTTCTCTCTCTCTCTCTCTCTCTCTCTCTCTCTCTCTGTGTCATTGTCTGTGTGTATGTGTGTTGGAGCATGCGTGTGTTGTTGATCATGTATGCACACAAGTCATACCAAATATCGGGTGTATTGCCACATCAATCAACAATCATCCCACTAAATGCTATTATATGTAGAGATAATTGATCTATGAGCGCCTGAAGAAGGTCAAATATTTGTCGAAATTCCAGTTTCATTTTGAAAAATGACCTGTGAATATCTCTTTTCTTTTCTGGAACTTACAAGAAGTCTATTCTTTAGTGCATTCGGAAAAGGGAAAAAAAAAGAAAGAAAAGATAATGGAAAATCATGTTCCCATACAATGAAAAATTGTTGTATATGTTTGTTACTTTTGGCGATATGTGTACATGTGTAACACTATTGGATTGTTATTTCCAGGTCCAAGCTGTATACAACGCTATGAGAAGAGATGACAGGATGAAATATTTTTTGTGATTCTATTTCCAATTGGATTCTGTATAGAAGGCTAATCATCTATAGCGGCATGCTTGCCCTTATTCCACTTTCATTTACTCTTGACGTCAAATTTTTCTACTAATCATCTATTTATTATTTATCCATAAGTCAAGTGCAGGCTTAGCTAGTAACTTAATTATTCCGTTGCTCCTTTGCTTGCATGTGACTATGAATCGACACCTAATGTGTCATTGTGTAGCGTTGTAGATGGAGAGACTGTCCAAGTATGAATACATAGAAGGAGCTTTGATAGAAGATATGGTTCCGTATGAGCTTAATGACACTATGCACGCATTTAGTGTTTTGTTTAGACTTTACACTTGTCATGTGACTTTTGACTCTCTTTAGGTGGCATACCAAGTACATGACAAATATTAATTGAATTGGGTTTGACCCGTTATGGTTAGAGCTAGAGTGTCCTGGTTGTCAGGTATGATATAGGCATCCATGAAAGACAAAAATGATTGAACTATTTCCCATAAGCTGGTACTTGCTAGATCATCTTGAAAACTCCCGGACCTCTTATCATCTCGAGCCTGCTTTCATGTATCTCTTTCACTGTATCTATCAGTCCAATTTAAGTTCGATTCTATCGTATTCAAACGTCACTCTTTCGTGTTCCAAATGCGTGCATTCATATGGAGTAAGCAATTAGCTACATGCCAGTCAAAGGTGCTTCCTTTTCTTGTCTCTCTCTCTCTCTCTCTTTCTATATATATATATATATATATATATATATAGTTTATCCTGGTCTTGGCTTATTTCTGCAGATTGTATAAGCAGTTTTATCATATTACTGATAGCTTCTTCCTCCTTTTCCTTTTGCTGAATTTGGATTCTGCTCATTGAACAGTTTAAGTGGGGCTACATTTTGTTGATAGCAAGTAGCTACCATATTCTTGTTGTTCTTCACACATCAATTGTTCTTGTAAAGTTGTTAAAAGTGAAGAAGTGATTGTGCAGAAAGTGCTTTTCCAAGATGTTGAGAGATACCCTCTTAGCATAACTCCAAGGATGTCAGAAATTGTAAGCATAGTTGTTAGTTGTCACTTGTCACCATCTCTCACCTAACAATCATGACTCACTGATTGGGGGTGTTTGACCATTTTAAATCTTCTTGTTTTTAGGAATTTTAATTTGATACAATGGTTTTAAATTAAATAAATTTAATATCCATCAAAATATAGTTCAACTGAAAGGTAAATGATCTGAATTTTTCCGTAAGTGCATCACAATTAAATTACACGATGTAGTTAAAAAGAGTTTTTTTTTTTCCAAACATCTAAAAAGGGGTGCAGTTGCTCCGCCAACTGCTCTTAATTTAATATAGTTCAAATAAATATTTTTTTTTTAATTTTTTATATATTTTTATACGTACTAATCTATGTGATGGGATATATTTTCATCTTTATAAATTTAATTTGGTAAAAAAGATTTTTCTAACATATAATGAGTCATTAGCAAGTTAATCAAGAGTACATATGAATTTTCATATATCAGACTAAAACAAACATTAAGGATATTAAATGTAATTTTTTAAATTATAGAGACTTTATATGTATTAAAATGAATATTAAGGCATGACATTGTAATTATTCATAAATAATATTAGTTTAATTTCAAGAATATCATCTTGACCAATTGGCTGTTTGCGTGTTTACACCTTAAATGAAAGATGCTCCTTATCAATCCCTTAGTCTACTAGACTGTAAAATATTCATATCCCTTTTTTCTAAAAAATACTTAATATAGGTATGTGTTTCATATCGATTGCAAACAAAAAGTTTGAGTAATTTATGAGATTAAAAACCTTCTCTCTCTGGTAGAAATGACTTTTAAATAAAATTCTAAGGGTCACAAAAGCAAAGCGGACATGTTGATGATTTTTATAACAAAATAGTGAGACTGATATGAAATCAAAGTGAATGATACTTTATACAATAAGACATTGATCACTAAGTATCCGCACGATTATTCAAAGTTAGTGTGATGACAAATATTCTAAGATTGCAGGTGGTGAGAATTTTAGTTTTTTGTGAGGAAAATTGACTTGAATTCCAGTAGAATAATTGGAGAATTTATGGAATTTGAGTAGAAAATAGGCTTATATGGCAACTCTGTGTAGCCAATTTGGAGGGAAATTATGGAGTTTTTATCCCATATATTTCTCATATACATATGGCATAAAAGTGGTATGGTTCATCTCCCTTTCCTATGTGTTGCAGATTGGAAGGTAGAAGTTGAAAAAGAAGGGGTTTTCAAGAATGTAATTACAAGAGGAAATCATTCATTATTTCAACATGTATTTTTCTTCCTCTTACCAAAACAAATTTGAAAATATTTGGGCTCAAAGTGTTTGAATGGACACAAAAATCTCTAGGATAAGTAGCAATCAAAGTGAAGTATGGATTAAAATAACCTTGTCTGATGATCAATGACATCTCCTCTGACTTACCAACCCAAAAATTCCAGAAAGCTTTTTCAACCTTCAAGCTGTAAAAGAACTGCAGCATCTACTTCTTTATGTGATCTAATTAGCACCATCTTTGTTAGGACAACGTGATTTCTTGCAATTATTCATAACTTAATTAGCAGTCGACGGACTAAATAATTTGACGTCCCAACAACTTAGTGACCACGCACACATTAAACTTTTCAATTAGACATATTATTAAACACAGACCATAGGTTGATGATCCTGTGTTGTGGGTCATTTGATGTTGCCTATGTCGGCGTTTTCGCCCTTTTATTATTATATAAACTTGTACATATAGATGATCTGATTGCTTCTCATCTCTGCCTTTGTTTTCTCCTTACTCTTGTGGTTTGTTCTTGTGTAGAGGGCAATAAGGCATCATGTTACAGAACCATGAAGAACAAGCATGTCTGAATGAAGAGTCCAAGGTATGATGGAATATGTACATGAGTTCATCCATCTTGCTTATGATTTCTTGAAATTTTCATGTTACTGAACCGCAAAACTGTTTATGGTACTATTAGAGTTCGACAGAGTATGAAGGACGAGAATCATCATTGTCGTCTATGCCTGACTCACCTAACCAGAACAGCAGACCAAGCAGCATGGTGATTAAGGCAAGTTTTCTTACTACCTTAGTTCTATGCATCATTCAGACACTGGTAATTCGTTTGCACGTCTCATAGTTGGTCTGGGCTAGAATTTTCCCAACTTAGGACTAAGTTTGAGTTTATCTTACACCTTTGGGCTTACAGCTTTTGGCGTAACTTAATTTTAGTGAAGTTTGAAGGAACTCACAAACACTTTAAATGGCTTATCTTAAGCAATAAGCTGATGAGTGGTTAATTTAAGTCGATGTTTATGTTTGGATAAAGTGTTTGGAAGTGGTTAGAAAGGAATGAGTCCATGACAACAGGCTAAGCAGGTAGCTTAGCAAGACACGTCGCGAATTCTGTATGCTATCGATCTTGTTCTTGTTCGTTTTTATGATCCAAGTGTGTATTGTTGTGTTGAATGGGCGGAATCAAAACAGAAAGCGCACACGGTGATTCCAGCACATTTAGTAGCAGAAGCCATATCAACGCTCCACGGGCTGGACCTAAGATGGTCAGGCCCCATCACACCTACCGAAATGCAGTATGTGCAGCAGTATGTTTTCGCCAAGTATCCAGAGTACTGCAATGGCCTAGTCGAAGAGAGCGAGAAGTTCGACTTTTACAGCCTCTGCGTCAGTGAAGACTCCCCTGATTCCATGTCGGACGACAAGAAAAAGTCCCCCAAGATTGTCCGGGAATCGTCTTTTTCACCGTCCTTTGTGGCTAACAACACCTCAGACATGAGCAGAGTCCAACTAGAGCCCTCCAAATTACTCGACATACTCGCCAAGAAAACGTCATTCCAGGGCAACTTCATGTCGATCCCGGAAATCCAGGCGAGGAATCAAGCCCTGCAGAACTGCGGCCTGACGGAAGACGACTACTTGGTCGTATTCACTGCAAACGTGAAAGAAGCCATGATGATGGTTGCAGAATCATACCCCTTCTTCAGGGGGAACTACTACATGACAATTCTTGGAGAAGAGTATGATGTAATAAAAGACTTTGCATCATACAAGGAATCCAAGGTGATCATAGCACCAGAAACATGGCTGGATTTGAGGATCAAAGGCTCACAACTCAGCCAATACTTTAGAAGGAAATGCAAGCATAGTCCTAAGGGCCTTTTCGCTTACTCCGCTTGCACCAATGGTGCTCGTTCATCGATGCACTGGATATCGGAGGCTCATAGAAACTCTTGGCACGTGCTGCTCGACGCCGCTGCATTGGATGTGGGGAAAGATCGGCTAGCGTTAGCCCTCCACCGGCCCGACTTTGTCATGTGTGCAGTCGATATTGCACGTTCTCAGCCATCGAAGATTACTTGCCTGTTAGTTAGGAAGAAATCGTTCGATGCAGCTGCAACTTCTGCATAGTGAGATTGCATGAGAAAGTGATGTTCTTATAATGTAAATCTGGGATTATGGTTCATATACATAATATGTGCTTGTTCTTGGGAAGCAAGACTTTCCTTTCTTGCCTTGCTTTCAGTTTCTAGAGTTCGTTTATGAAGCCAAATTTTACAAACTTCCACTGGGATTGAGGTGGTTCCAAAAGACTTATCTTTGTGTGTGTGTGTCTATATATATATATATATACCCCCTCCACTGAGATTTGGTGTAAGAGAGTGTAATTATCCCTATATATATTGTTGATGGGTCGTGCGACACTATTAGTGTCTTATTCTATTATTCAATTCTGGCTGAAATTCATGAATTTCTACTTGAAAAGACATTTTGTCTTACTAGAAAAAAAAAATTGTAACTTATAAACCATTCAAACTTTTTATTTACAATTGATATGAGATGGGTACCAATATCTGGTGATCCTTGTACGATAATTCTCATATGGGCTAAAATATTTGCACTATTATAGTTCATCTAGTGGCTTCCAAGATGATTTTTATAACGACTTCACACAATTTTGGATTGCTAATAATATGACAATTTGCTATTTTATTTCAATAAGTAAAATGAAATAGATGTATAGTACCTGCAGGACAAATAGGGCGTCTCTGATCAAACTCGGACCTATTCGAATCTATCCCGAACTCGCTCTATTTGGAGCACGATTTTGAAGTTAAAGACAAAGGTAATCTTTTTACGTGTTTTGAGAAATAATTTTAATCTTTTAAAATTCTAGTATTTCATTACGATTGATGGGTCTGAACCTAGGCATCTTAAGTTCCGACCACGCTAAAAGAATATAGATTATTCCCTATATTATAACATACTTCGTCTAAAAATCATCACAAATAAATGCTATATATTTTTTTTAGTGTTAATAGCAATTTTTTTTTAATTTGGTCTATATAACGGAAAACTATAACTTTTAACCATGATAATTTAGTATTAATAGCAAATTTGCAAACATTCTCGATTTTTTTATTCCACCATAAATTGGAACTTTCTCTACAAAACATCATTTTTTAAAAGTAAAAGTTACTGCAAACACTTCCTAACCCTTTCACCATTTTATATCCTGACCGTTGTAATTTATTCGAGTCCCACCACATGAATGGCCATACAAATCCTTCATGCACACTAGCTAATGAAACACACCAAATGTGTGTGAAATAATTTACGTTACATTTATTTAATTGACTAAAAGAGAATACAAATTAGAGAATTGATTAAACCAAATAAAATTTATTAATTGCAGATTTACACGAGTATAAAATAATTGATGGAACAACTTGATCAAAGAAAGTGCCATCTTATTAAATAAATAATAATAATAATAATAAATTTATTGAATGGTATTTTAGTCGATCAATATTATAGTAATCAAAGTTAGTTATTGTAGGAGGCTAAACCTTAACATTAAAGATAGATATATAACTTTTTTACTATCTCACACAAAAAAAAAAAGAAAGAATTTTGAAAATGACAACTTGGAAAAAGGGTGTTCTTATTAATCAAACATATTTAGGAATCTTTTTGCTAAGTTTTTTCAATTGGAAATATTGGAACAATTTTCTTTCACTACACATAGTGGTTTTAGAGTGAATTCGTTATAATTATATTATAAATTTCAATCATCAATAATTAATATAGTTAATTATCAATATTAAATATATGTAACTAACAAATAATTATTATTAGAATCCTTGATCTGACTTAAACACATAATTTCTTGATCGTGGCGTTTCGATTTCGCCCATTAAACTAGTCTCCGTGGCTACTATTTATAGACTTTTGTAATTTATAATATCTCTCAAAAGCTAATAAAATATTAATATTTATTTTTAAAAGTTTATAAATCATCCAAACTCAAACATCCTCTTTGAAATGAATTCTTGAAATATATGTAAATACAACATGATTATGTAAATTATAAGATATTAAACGGTGTATAGATTCGATTCGAAGGCTACATTAATTAGTAGGCCCATTGATGCTTCACTCGGCCCAATTTTTAAAGTTATTAGGTCTACACATCCAATATCTTTTGATATTTTTTTTTAATTATTGATTATAATTATATCATAAATTTAAATATTTAATAATTAATACATCAATTATCATTATCAAATATTTATAATTAATCAACAACTATTATTAAAGTCAATAAACAGCCATACATTGGTGAATTCTAATAAATGACTTTATGGTCAATGAGTTTCAACTTCACCAATTAAATTATGGTATCAGAGACATACTGATAGTTTAGTCCTAAAAAACATACTTATTCTAAATTACTTAATGTTATGTTTCAATTAATGGACTTAAAATTAAAGATTTTAAATTTTGATTAATAGATAATTGAATTTATTTAGATATTTTTTGTGATGGAAAAGGATTTCAAAGCATTTCAACTTTTATTTTAAATTATATTTTTTAATATTGATGAATTTTAAATTTTTCGACTAACTTGTCTTACTATCGCATCGATTACAGTATCCACACATGAAGTTAAATTTTCAATTATTTGTCGCCAATAGAAGTAAAAAAAAAATCCAAAAACTTTATAATTAAAAATCCTATTTTTTTCACTATCATAATTTGGCAGGAAAAATAAATTAAAATGGAAAGGTGAAATAAAACAAAAACCCCACTTATAAATGTCCTCTCGCTAAAAAGGGAAACTGCAGTGCCGCCTGCTTCTGTTCTGGCCATACAAGTAGCCATCGCCACACCGCGCGCATCCTAGCAAAAGTCACAGCTCATGTTAGCCGGGGGCGGAATCTCGAAATGCCATAACCTCCCCACAGCCTTCACCAGATGCTTCTTGCACAAGAACGCCTCAGCGTACTTCTTCTCTACCCTCCGGTCCACGTCGTGCACGAACACGTGCGTCACACCTGATTTCTTCCTGTTCCTCGCCATCACCGCCGCTGAGTATATCGCCGCCATCCTCCCCGGCGCCTCCGCGAAGTACCCCCGCGGCGCGTCCACCATTATCATGTCCCACTCCGTGTCGTACACCTCGTCTGACAGCATGTTTAGTGCTAGCCTGCATCAATATCACAACAAATTCAATCTAAAGGATCATTTTCTGATCGATATATGTGATCTGTTTTGTGGTTTTTCTATTTACCTGCACTTGTCGTTGCCGCGCAAGAATGAGTTCTTCGCCGAACAGTCCGGCTCCGTACCGTAGTGCTGCAGCAACTCGTCGGCCTGAGAGAGCTGGGTGCGGTAGTGCACGGTGTCGACGCGGAGGGCGGGGGCGTCCTTCAGCACAGTCTGTACCCACTTCGGGTCCTCCTCCAGGAATAGCGTCCTGCCACCTGGATTAATCGCGGCCCACATCAGCGAATCATGGCCCAGCCCGAACACGAGGAAGTTGCTCGGGCCGAGGGATCGCAGAACGTCGTAGGACACGGTGATCTCGCTTATGGACTGCTGGGGCACAACGCGGGACGTCGCGTAGTGCAGAATGGCTTCCAGCTGGAGCGTCGTTGTCGTCGCGTTCCCATCAAATGTAGTCCGCCCCCACGCGCCCCCGCAAAACAACTGGGACGAGCCGTAGTTGATGAACAAGGAAGCGATGAGCAACCCGCCGCCTATCAATCCCACCACCGCCAGGCCCAGAATCCAGGGGTTCTCGGGCTTCAATTTCTGGTAATGCTGCTTCTGGTTATGGGTTTTCTGCATGGTTTCTGGTAATTTTGTTGGGATAATATGAAAAATGGAGGATTTGGGAAGCTTAATGATGGTAGAAATGTGGATTTATAGAGGATAAGGAGACGAAAGAGTTGAAGAGGGAGGAAGAGAGCGAGACCTCTACCACCTAATCTACATAAAATATATATATATATATATATATATTTGGGAGTTTGATGAAGAAAGAGTGGTGTAGTGATTTGTAGGTTGTGGAATGCACGTCTTTTTTGCAATTTGATTTTCATTTATTACATTCTAATATTTTAGAAAAATAAAATAATTATTTTGTTCCGTATGATTGATAATAAGGTCTGAATGTTAAAATTAAGGCAATCAGAGTCTTGTGAACACGAGACGTGGGTTTGTAGTATACTTTTTAATATTAATGCCTTATTTATTTATTTATTTTAAATATATTGATTGATTTATTAATATTGATTAATGTATTGAATGAATCTTTAGATTTATATATACTAAGTATAGGAATAAAGCATACAACAAAAAATTATAGCGGTGACACTCTTCTAAAAATATATTTAAAAAAAAAAGATAAAGTGTGACCAATTACGTCTAATCAAAATTTATTTAAATATTTAGATAAAATAAAAATAATAAGCTTATAAATAATGTTAATCAAAACCCAACAAACCCTTGTTAAAATCATAAAAATAAATTATGAACTATTTATTTTTTATTTATAAAAGAGCTTATTAGAGCTTTATGTATTATTATTACGTGTATTCTCTATAAATATTACCGTATACTTTATATTATTTTACAAGTTTTTTTTTTAAAGTTATAATTATATCATGAATTTCAATCATCAACAATTAATATATTAACTTAATATAATACCACACTGATGGGACATAACCATGAACATCTGATCATGAAACCTCAAGTTCGTCAATTAAATTAGACATTATTGACATGTTACGGGTTTTAAACACCTTATAATATATATTTTTCTGAAAAAAATTAAGTTGACGCAAATACCCTTTTGATCTGTTCCACCTTATTGTGTACATAGTAATAATATCATTCTCCTTTTATATTTAATTTTAATTTGAATTAAATAGAAATAGAATGGGGCTAAAATTAGAGATGACGTGAGTATTGAGACTACAAGGACTCTTTTAATCGAATTAATTACATAGTGTGTGCAAATTGAATTATTTTTGGACCTTAATTAATTACAGTTTTTAAAATTTGATATAATTATAAATATATTCTTATTGTTTGATAAATTATAAATTCTCCTGATTTTGTTGTATATCTAACAACGAGCTAATTCCGTTAGTTTTTTATTCAATTTTTGTGGTGAATTGATCAAAATACTCTTTTAAATTATGAATTATAATTTTATATACTTGTATGGTGAACTAACCAAAATACACTGTATCATTAGGTTTTCATATAAATTTTCAAATATTTTGTTGTTTAAATTCGGCAACAGTCAAGTAGTAATGTCCGCCTCATCATTTAAAAATTAAATAACTAATTTGTATTTAAAAAAATATTTATAATTTTTTAACTAATAAATAAAATAATTATAACTATATCAAAAATTAAGAGATGTACGGTCATTTACCATTAATTAAACCATATAAATTAGAATAATGGGTTGCCTCCTCAACACGACAACATTAGACGTCTTGTCTTGTCTAAACACTTTTTACTGTCTTAGCTAAAAAGTGGGCAAAACACATATGCACGTTAATTTGTCTTTCTTATTTTATAACTATTATTATTTTTTAATTGTACATTAAAATATTTAATTTTATCGAATACATTACTAGTCTTATAATGAAAAGGTAATAGAAATAGTAAATTGTAAATTATTATATAAATAAGACCAACACCCGTGTTCATAAAACTCGAATTCAAAATCTTTACGCAATGAAAACTGATTGACGAGTATTAATTTTTTCGTCTTATGAAATGCGAATTTACCCTTCTCTGACGCTCTCGTTTGATTTGATATGAGAAAAATAAAATAAAAAGATGTGCACAAGCAAACTTTGCTACACATTGAAAATATATAATATATACTTTTTTTAAAACTTATTGATACACAAATTTCGTATAATTTTCCTTTATTCAATATTTTTAGAATTTTATGAATTATTTATTTATTTTTTATCATATACTAAATAAATAAAAAAGTTAATATTAATATGTAATAATATAATTGGGGAAAATTGGGATTGTGGGTAATAACGTAAATAAAAATTAGTAAGAACCTTTTTGAGTCTCATAGAATAAAAAATATATAATTGGAATTTTTCGATTTTTTAATTTTATACTTGCATTTTTTTTGCTCAAATCTCGAAAGAAAAATGTTTGATCTTTCGAATTAAATATAATATTTTTTCTTTTATATGTTATTTTATTCTTAGATTTTTTTCACTTTTCACTGTAATCAAACATAGTCTTATAATGTACATTTTAATTATCTGAGTACTTACATATTAAATTATAATTATTTCCTCATAATTTCACACTTCACTAATTCCAATTAAAATCAAACCAAAATTTATACAAACAAAATATCACAAAATTAGTTGAATAAATATGTAAACATAAAATAAATAAATGGACCGAAGTTTAATGTGTATTTAATAATATTGTTCAATAATTGTGCTATTATTGGAAAACTGAGTCCCCCCTGTCCTGCTCTAACTGGGCAGAATCTTTTTCCACTAGGAATGTGGGCCCCTTGGAAAAAAAGGGATAGGGTAAAAAGGACAAAAAATAATATTTATAATTATAATTATAATTATCTACTCGAATGATTGTAATCTTTTTTATAAAATTTTAATTTTTTATTTTATTCTAACTATGAGACCTAATTTACAGTAAAATCTCTATAAATTAATAATATTAAAATTATATAATTTTATTAATTTAAAAAATTTAATTAATAATTTATTAATTTAAAGAGATTTTTTTTGATTTAAAGAATCTACATTATTATGCGTGAACAAAATGTATACATTGTAACGATGTTTATGCATAAATTTATACAAGGATCTTCTCAAAAATTATTATCTTATTAGCTTGTCAAAATTATTAATTTTAGACTTTGGACCCAAGCCAGGATCAAGAAAAAAATATTATTTTAAAAAAATTATTAATTTATCGAGTATTAATTTATAAAAGTTTTACTATAGTTGGTAAAATTGAGGTTCCATAACTGTAATATTATGGATTCATATCTCATTGTCGTGCAATTATTGATTTATTTTTTATAAATATTTGATATTTTCATTGATATGTGAATTCTTATCTATTTATCTATATTATTTATTAAGGAGTAGATCCCTAGAGTACCACTATAGTGAAAAAAAAATATATATATATATATATGCGGATTGCCTTAATCTCATTCAAACATGCGAATGATGCTATCAGAGTAATTCAAAATGTAAAATTCCTAAATAAACCTCGTATTCTTAGCATTGAAAAAGAGAATAAAAGGGTTAGAAAGGTAATTTTACCTTAACCGAAATGTACCAGCATGCCCAACCAATACTCATGTAACCCCCACTTTTCATGAATAGTTTTAGAAAAGAATTTCATACATTTATCATGTTCATAACTCATGTATTTAGCATGCATGCTTTGAGCTATATCTACTGTTTTGCGCATGTATCGAGTGTGCTCTCATGACTAGTACTATTTATTAAGTATTAGAAAATTTTATAGCAATTATATTTAGTCGGGAAAATTGTATATTAATTGAAATACCCTTAAATGAACTTCTTGGGTTGATGCAAATAATTTTATTTTGATTTTGTAAATGAACAAATTACTCTTTTATGAAAAAATAATAATTTAGTTTCTTATATTTTTTAAAAATACAACAAGTTATCCCATATGATTTTTAAAATAAAACAATTTACCTCCCTGTATAAGGAGGTAAATCATTTTGAAAGTACAGGGGGATAAATTGCTGTATTTTTTTTTATAAGGAGATAATGTGTCATTTTCAATATTATAGGGGAGTAAATTGCTATTCACCCCTTCTTTTTATTTGTTCAAAATAATAAAGTTATAAGATTTATTAATTGATTTAGAGGGTGTTTGTCTAAGTTGTTTTAAAATATCTTATAAGTTCTTACATCTTATGAGATGTTTTAGAATCTTATTTTGTTGTAGGTCAGTTTTTTTCATTTATACCTTAACAGATGGGGTATAGTTGTAAATAAAGAATTTTTTTAAAGGAGGTATAAAATATTTTCAAAAATAATTTAAGAAAAGTATAGTTTCATACTTTAAAGAAAAATAAATGTAATTAACCCGTGAAAATAAATACAATCAACGAAACATAAATTAAATATAAAAAAAGAATTTAAGTATTCATAGAACGAGAGTATTATATACGTGAATTATCGGGAAAAAAAGAGAGAGAGAGAGAGAGAGTATTTATGTGGACCCCACATCAATGGGGCTGATAGTTTGGCAACTTTTGTTTCCTATTTAAAAAAATTGTACTATATTTTTATTTGGGTAAATTACAATTATTGACATAATTACGAATATCTTCTCGTTGTTTCAAAATATATAAATACTTTTAATATTTGATGAAATTATATAATTTTTGAATGGAGGTATGAAATTGTCAATTTTATCCTTAATTTTTTTAAAAATTAGAAATTTATAAAAGAAAAATTTGAACTAGGTGAATGAAAAATTGTTAAAAATTATAAAAAAAATTAACCACTTAGTTCATAAAAAAATTTAAAAAATAAATAAAATTATAAATTTTAATTCATAAGGGTATTTGGTCGGCTCATCACAAAAAATGGACCGAAACGGATTTGGCTAATTGTTAAACGGCTGTTAACATCATGAAACATTGGTAATTTTTTTAACAATGAAAAATATTCATAATTTATGTCAAATCTCAAGAGAGGTGGTTGTAATTTATACTTTTATTTTTGTTGGCCAGCAACTTTACAAACAATAGTGTAAAACTTTGAATTAAAATGCTACAAGTACCCTATTCTTTTGTGGACTACTCCAAAATCCTCATTCCACTTTAATTCTGTCCTAGAATTAGATTAAAATTAAGGATAAATTATACTTAGATTCTTTCTAAAATAATAAAAAATATATATTTTTTTAATAAAGGTTCAAAATTATACTTACACTCCTCCAAAAATTCATTATTTATACATAATCCCCATTAGTTAAAGTTTAAACTAAAGATACTAACGTCAACAAATCACATAAAAGAATGTTAAATGAGGAGCAAATTTATGTAGTTTTTTTTTAATGTTAGCATTTTCTATCAAAGCCCTAACGGAATAAGGTCAGGTGAGAAGGAAGATTTTTTGTGGGGATTGCAAGTGTAATTTCGAAACTTTTTTGAGGCAAAAATATAATTTTATATTTTTTAAAGGGGGTTCCACATGTAGTTAGCCCATTAACTGATTTTATATGTATATATGTAATTTTCGAATTAAATTAAATAATATAAAAGTAAAGTCAATAATAAAATTTTATGATTTTTTATTTTGATAAATTTGTCGACCACTCCATGATGACATCGATTGTTTGTCATTTATGAGATTTTTTGAAAATAGGGTATATCTACCTATCATTTATCAAATTTGCACTTTGCCATATAAAATTATTTTTTTGTCGGAAAAATATTATATATTGTATTTATGTGGAAAATATCACATCGCATGACCCTATATCACATGTGTACTGTATGTGATATTTTTTCGACAAAAAACTTGCTTGAAATATAATTTTTAAAATTGAATTTTCTGTGTTACATTTTATTGCATTAATTTATACTTAATAACATACACGTCATGTATATAAAAATAATATCATCTATTTTATTTACAAAAATATTTGATATATATGTATATATATAATTTAACAGAAGAAGCAATAGAATTTGAAAAATATTTTTGGGTCATAGACTGAAAATTGTAAACAAATAGTAAAGATTGTTACCTTATTAGTACAAATGCATTAATCATTCTTTTGACGTGGCCACCTAATTAGTCGTTATTACTTGGAATTTGTAATAGTCGAAAAATTCTAACTTAAATTGATTTTCATCATATCCAAATTATTGATATATTTATCATATAATTATGCATAATTCATGACAAATATATCACACTTATTATGTGATCAAACTAAATTCAAGTAAATCTAATTTTGATAAGAATTTTCCTGTAAAAGTGTTATTAATTACACGAAAAGATCGTCCATAAATAATAAATGGATCGCGCAACCTTGAACTTAGAGGGAGACCCTCTTAATTAATTATCATGAATAAATATCAACCCCAATTAAATCCTCGATCTATAAGCCTAAAGTTACTTATTAGAGGTGTCAGAGTCGATCTCAACAAAAATTTAAAATTTAAACATCGACTTCGAAAAAAGGTTAAATCACTCTATTACTCCTTTTCTTTATTTCCCATCCCATTCTTGCATAGTTGTACTATAAAAATACTATCATAAGAAGGTAATTTGCTCATTTACGATATCACAAGAGAGTTGCTTGAATTTTTTCCATTTTTTTGTTTGTGGCTTTGCAAATTACGTTGTAGAGTTGCTTGAATTTTTTTCATTTTTTTGTTTGTGGCTTTGCAAATTACGTTGTCAAGTTTTGACTTTTAATGAATTTTGCAACGAATATTATCACGACTTTTGCGACGACGTTCATGATAATATTTTCGTGGTGAAATTTGGGACAATTTCATTGCAAAATCTTGTTTCATTCGCAATAAAAATCATTGTTAGAAACTTATACAACTTTTAAATAATGAGCTTACACAATCCAAAAATAAGATATTGAAAACTTACAAACTCCATTTAAAAATTAACGGGCTAAGAGTGGGCTGGTTCGATTTTAGGTTAGTAAAAAAAAAAACATTTAACAGTCGAATTTGATTTTATATTTATGTAACCCGCATAGACCGCGCAATATGACGATGATGATGATAAGAAAAAGGAGAAGAATAACAACAACAACAACATAATATGCTAGAATTCTTTATATGTTTATACAAAAGTGTTGATAATACATAAATTAGTATTCAGTATAATAATAACATTTATGATATTTTTTATTGGTATTGTATGATATATACATATATATATGTGCATGAACATGTAAACGAGATCTATTAGTTAATTAATTCTTGATCATTGATAATTTTCAGTTGAAAATAGATGGTATCATTATTTTATTACAATCTATTTTCATAATCATCTTATTCTAATTCAAATAATATTTGTTTTATATTTACATATTATTGTATATGATCCCTTATGTTTTTAATTTGAAATATGGACTTTTCTCACAATTTTATTCACAAAAAACTAGTAAAATAAATATATAACCATATATAAGGGTTTATTTTTTACACATTGTAATGGTATCTCATATTTTTATACTTTTGCTAATTATCAATATAAGAAGATTAATTTATCATGGCAAAATAATTGTAACAAAAGTATATATTATCACAAAATACTAATATAATTATATATAGTAATTGATTCGATATTCAAGACCGCAAAAACATTCCAACCCTCCCAATCCAATTAGACCGCGACGTGCAGTTTTAATGATTGTCGAGTTGGATTTGGGCTAAACTTTCTAAAAATCATAATATTGGATTGGGTCTAAAAATTATTTAAATTGACCTAACCCACACTGTGTACACCCTAATACTAATTATAAAATTATCATTACTAATATTTTATAAATTTTATAATTTAATGTTATCCAAATATTTTAAGAATTTAAAAATTATTGTAAATAAGTTCACCCAAACGCCCTTTAATTCTAAACCGACTTTCTATTTATTGGACCAGACCCAAGTGATGCAGGAATAATCTAGATGGGCTCAGTCCATAGCTGGCCCAACTCATTGTTTCCTTTTTGATATTATTTAGAAAAAATACCCTCTTATAGATTTTAAATATTTTCTTCCAAAAAAGGAATAAATTAATTACAATAAGACCCCTCTGAAAATGTTAAAATTACACTTACTTTCAAAAAAATTCTAAAATTTACACTTACACTAGCTCAAAAAATTCTCAATTTACACATGAACTCATTCCGCTAGGGGTTGGACGAAAAATATTGATGTAAGCAAAAAAAAGAAAAAACATATATTTGTAATTTGCTTCTCATTTAATATTCTCATGTATATTTTTATACTTATAAAATAATAATATAATATATATATAGTGAGGTTAACATTATTATATATTTTTTTCCTTTATAAGTACAAAATTATCGCACGAAAAAGTTAAATGAGGGATACAAATTAAAAATTTATGCAATTTTTTTTGTTAATGTCAATTTTTTTTCATCCAAATCCTAATAGAAAAATGTGAGATGTAAACAGTGAATTTTCAGAGAGACTGTAAATGTATATAAAACATTTTTCAAAAAAAAAAAAAAAATTTTATATTTTCAAAAAGAGTACAAATGTAATTAACCAAAAAACAAATCACTCAAAGAGAAGGCTCTTAAACATTTGTGATGCAATAAAGTTGAGCAACTAATATTGAAGGTAAAATTAAAATAAATATTGTCTTCGACCTCATCACATAATTTGGACAGTGGAACACTTCCAAAACATAAATTCGACTTCTAAGAATATTTCATTCATAATTTTGCTTCGCACTGATGCTAACGATCGTCATCTTATTTTATCTTTACTAGATAAATTAATTGAATTACTTAGGTATAAATTTGTTGAAGGATATTTTAATATTTTTTTAAAATTATTATCTATCTTGTAGTGGGATCAATAAATTCGGGGCTGGATCGAGGTTCGATATTGCTGAGACCCCCAGAAAAGTTATTTTGGAACTGTGTTGGGAGTTGAAAAATGAGCAGAGATTTGGTTTGCGTAGAGGTCTTTATTTAAAATCTTCTGATGCTTAAATTAATTTGAGTAAGATCGATTATCTCAATAATGATGTACATTCACTCTGAAAAGCTCTTGGGTATTTTATGGGATCAAATGTCTGTATTTTTATAAATTCATGTATCTCAATCTCAGGTTTACAAGTATGGAGTGATCGATTGGTGGTGATAATGGGCGGTCGAGTCGGGTTGGATAGGGTGCGATTCGACTTAGATAAGAATGCGCAGATGTTTGATCTTGTTTCGACATTTAAAATTCTATCGTGATATTTTTATCTTTAGATAAGGTTGTAAATGATTCGAATCGAGTTGAGCACATCATTATTCAAATTTATTTGAATTGTTGTAAAGCTTAAAAAGTTGTGTTTGTATTGTATTTGAATTATTGAACAAATTTTTTTGTTCAAGTTTGGTTTATTAATTTTAACAAATTGAATTCAAATGAGCTTTATTCATCAATTTCAATCAAGTATCAAAAAGTATAATTTGTTTTCCAACCCTATTTTTAGATAGCTTTCATACTGGACCAAAAATATTAACCGTACAAAGTGTCGGACCAAAAATATTAACCTTATAAAGTATCGAACCAAGAATACAACATTCCTTATTGAAAACACAATTTTGCTAGGTTATGGGTGTAAAGCAAGATTAGCTGCCATGTGAACCCACAATAATATTAATTTTTTGTCCGAACCAAATTTGGCAAAATCAAATCAATACATAGTAAGTGCATCAATATTATAATATGATTAATTATTTTTTCTAAACTGTACATCAATCATATAATAAATATCATCCGAGTCGAATCTATTTCAAACTAGAATTTTTCACGACAACTACGTCAGACAAAGCAACGCGCCAAGAATTAAATAAGAGGTTCGGCATGTGAGCTCGAGAAGAAACACCATTACTATGAACAAACAATTTGATAGTCAAAATCGTCCTACTCCAACCCATACTTTCATTAATGCTGCAATATTATTTATCGCCCACGTTCACTTGTCCAAGATAATTACGAATTTACGCTATCAAGTATCAACTCATGCAATGTGAATTACGTGTCCAATATGAATACAAATTTAATATATATTGATATCTACATGCAATTTAGAAAAAAAAACAAAAATACGATACTGACACGATTTAAAATATTGTGCAACGTCTTAACCCAATTGAACGCGACTTTAGGGTTATTTCTCAAATGAGGTCTGCAGGTCATCGGCAATCATATCCCTAGGAAATTAGCATTAAATCAATAATACATATCAGACATGTTAGGATTATTCTCAACAAAAAACTCCCGTGATTAAGATAGAAATGATTGTGAAGGTTGTCAAATTGGAGCTGAAAGTAAAATAAAAACATTTAAAATATTTTAATATTCAATTCGAAAATTATTTATAGCTTACGGTCAATGTACAAAAGGCATATAGAGTCAAATTTTTGCTTTTGCTTTTTTTTTTTCAATAAATTCAAGATACAATCAAATTTATAAACTTTTGTTAATGAGACCTAATTCAATTAGTGAAATTAAAGTTGCGTGATTATGAGGTCATGATTTCAAACTTCATCAACGTGTGTGTATGTATATATATATAATATTATTATATTTTAATAGTAGTTGTTATTCTGTAGTTGTTGATTATTTATAATTATGTAATATTGATGATGAGTATATAATTATTATAGTTGTTGGTTATTGTTAGATGTAGATATTTGTATTAATAATTATAATTGATTTATTTAAAAAATAATAATATATAGTTTTCCTTTAAAACATTTATTATTCTTTTTACATTTTCTTTTTCGAAAAAAAATAAAAAAAATTATGCAAACACCTCCGCAGTGTGAAAGAGACTGATTTGAGTTCACGTTAGAACTTCCGACTTGTCTTGACTCGGAACATCAGGCTTCCACGTGGAGAAAATCGCGCCGCGTGTTCAAGATCCAACAGCTCATTGAAGCCGAGCCGCATTAATGGCCGACGCCCAATTAATTGGCTTAAATGCCCTTTCACTCCTCCTCCCAACCACCACCTCCTCCCCCTTCAAATCAACACCATCCCACCTTTTCAAATTCTCCCTCAATCCCCAAAAGCCCATCACTTGGATTTCCCAAACAATGGAGATCAAGAAATCTTCTTCAACCCGCTTGGTTTTGGCCGCGCTCCTCTGCCTGGCGGCGCTGGCGGGAGCGGACGATTCGATTGCAGGAAAGTGCTCCTCGGAGTTCACGAAGGTGACGCAGTGCCTGCCGTTCGTGACGGCGAAGGCAGCGGTGCCGACCAAGGAGTGCTGCGACTCGGTGACGGACTTGAAGGACACCAACCCGGCTTGCATTTGCTACATAATCCAGCAGATCCACAACGGCTCCAACGCGGCCGTGAAGAGCATGGGGGTGCAGGAGTCGCGCTTACTCCAGCTGCAGTCGGCTTGTAAGCTGGCTAATGCGAGTGTCAGTGAATGCCCCAGTAAGGCTTCCTCCTACTGCGTGTTTCTCTTGGTGTATTAGTGTGTGTGTGACGACTGTGTGTTTTTATTCACATGCAAATATGTGTATATGTATAGCATTCTGTGTTGTGTATTTGTGTGTATATACATGCAATTGTATATTACTTACTGTCAAAGTACTCATGCATACATAATATTTTACATTATTATTAAGTGGTAATTTTAAAATTGTCTCGAAAATGTAGCTTAACTTATAATAATTCTAATCTTATGCTAATATAATTATTAGCGACAAAAATTGTGTAACCAACACTGTGGGTAACACATTTATAGTAATAAATTTAGCGACAAAATAAATATATTTGTTGCTATTATATTGTCACTATACCTATGTTAAATTCTTTTACCACTAGTTATACAATATTTACTTAATTATTGTAGCTACTAAAATTATGAAAAATATTATAGTGATCAAATTAAAATAATTTTTTATACTACAATTTTAATACCATCACTTAATTTTCAGTGTTTTTTTCTTGGTAATTGTGTTACACTTTGCTTATTGAAAAGTAAAAGAAAATTTTAGAGAAAAAGGAAAATAGACCTAAAAGAAGGTGGGTAGGGCCATGGGTCTAACCATACCCGGATAATTTTTGGGTTTGGGTCTTAAGTTGTTCTAAATTGGGTAGGATTGGGTTACGTTCCAGTGAGTTTGATTGTATTTAGATTTGAATTGGGTCCAACCCTTTAAACTTTTACACTTTCTTTTCGTCCACATTAAATAATATTTAAAATTTGAGTTTTAGGACTTACCATGATAAAATTTTAAAAGAAAATTCCTTCATTTCAATCCTTATCCAAAATTATCAATTTTTGCGTAGTTAGATCACTTGGTAGAGTAAAAGACATAATGTTAATGTTTGTGCAAAATAATGTATACATTCTTATATGTTTGGTCCGACTATCTATCACATGAACACTTATCATATGATCGGTTATTTCACAAAACTATGCACCACGACATGTATATTACAACACGTGTATTATGATTGCATTTACAAATCTTACTTCCAATTATTTAAATTCCTATGCTTGTGCAGAGCTGCTCCACTTGCCTCCAAACTCCCCGGACGCAGCCATCTTCACCAACACCTCCACGGCCACGACCACAACCCCGGCCGCCACCCCAACCACATCGACCCCCACAACGGCTAGCAACGGATTATGGGACAAGCCTCAACTAGCGGGATATATAATCGTGGCCATAGTGATTTTCTTCCACGCGTTCCCGACGGGCACTTCATCTCCAATCGCGTTATGAAAGGTTCCATCGTCTTTGTTTTTCGTTGCCTAATTTTCCTAGTCTTTGATGGCTTGAACAATGAATTCAGCCCTGCATTTGTGTTCTTTTTGTTGAACTTGGAACTAAGTTGCATTTCATTTAGATGTAGTAGTTGTGGTATGTGTTATGGAGCTATTTAACTATAGCTACTTGCTTTCTTGGAGCTCTCCTTTCCCCCTTTCCTTCTCCATTTTCATCTCCAATGGTAAGAGCTCTCTATCTGTCACAAGAAAGTGCAAATTTAAGACAAAAAAGAAAAAGTTATTTGAGTATGGTACTTTATGTATATATTAGGGTAAATTTACATCCACTTTTTTGATGTTTTTTATAATTATAAGTACCTAATTATTATTTGAAAAATTGCAAATTATTCCCTCATTGTAACAGGTCTAACAACAAGTCCATTTGTTAGCTTCCGCAGGTTTCCATCTATCTTTTCTAGTATGCTGATCAAAATGAATTTTTGGGTTATTAATTATAAATTTACATATCTCTTAGAATAAATATTTTTATGGATTGATATGTGTTATGGATTATTTTGTCTACTCCTCTTCAGACTTTTTCCTACATTTTTAAAACAAATTAGTAATGATATAGTAGTAATTTTCACTTCAGCATCTATGGAATACATAATTATTTTTAGTTTCGGGGATATATTTGTTTAATTTTTTAAACAATGGGGTATTTATAATTATGCTCAACTTCATTAGGGTGGTTGTAATTTTCCAAACTACTGGGTTGTGGGATCTAAATTTTTTGATAATCTTAAAACGCTGTCGGAGTGTTTGCAAAAATTTCTACTTTTAGAGAAGTTATTTTCCTAAAAAAAGTTGAAAGTTGTAGCAGAATTAAAAGTGGATAGTGTTTTTACAAAAATTGAAAAGCAGATAAAAGTTAAATTGGATAGTGTCTGGAGAAAAATCACTTTTAATATAAATTTAATTGATGAAAGACTGTTTTGTCCGTATATTGAAAAAGATACTATTTTTTTTTTTTTGTTTTGCTTATTACTGCACTTGTTGTTTGTCATTAATAATTATTTTTCCACAAAAGTTCATAAATCTTATTTTAATTAGTATTTCATATTTATGTTTCTACGAATTTTAAAAAATTATATTTAATTTAATAATGCTCTTATTAAGTAATATAATGTTCAATCGTACACAATAATTAAACTTACATGATTGTAAAAAATAAATATTTTATTAATTTATCAAATAATAATATATGAACGACGTAATATAATTAGATAATATAGCACATAAGATATAAAAATTTTGAAATGTTAAATATTTAAAAGTGTAAATTTAGTTATTGCTAAAATTTAAATTATTTGAAAATTTTGATATCAAATTTAAATATATAATTTTAAAAATAAATTAAAAAATAATAGAGTTGAATTAAAATTATTATAATAAGGGTAAAACAGTAAAAAATAAAGTTCTATTTATTTACAAAAAAAAAAAGCCAAAACAGCTAAAAACACTTTTAATTTTTGGTTTAAAAGCGTTTTTTCAGCCATTTCAAAAGCAGAAACAGGCATTCCAAATATTACAACAGTAATTTTAAGGAGGTAGAAGTTGAAAAGCCCTTTTTCAAGCGCACGCATATAATCCCTATATTTGATAATAATATTATGATTTCAAGCGCAAGCCAATTTGCAATAAACTCAAATTAAATTTGGGCCAATCCCTTTTCATGCTATAGAAAAGGGCCTCCAGCACATAGTACAAACACATTATGGGTATGTCAAATGAAAATGGCTCAAGTCCAAATTTCTCTGCCTCAATAAAGTTTTGTAATCATAAAGATTCCACGTATTTCTTAACACCAAATATTTTAAGGCAACTCGTGATTTATGCCCACAAGTTTGAAGGAGATTACACTTCACAAACTTTCAGACGATGGATTGTATTCTGAAAAGGAAAATCAGAGCATAATCGTCATGTTTGGAGAATTGAAATTTATACAATTTTCATTTGTGCATATTTTTTAATCACATAATTCCTTTTTACAAATTCAAAATTTGTGTAACAATTCTTTTTGTTAACTTTTAGAACAAATTAGTTAAAGTGGTTGCATCTAGTGCTAAATTCTAAAAACTAAATAGAAGAAAAAGAAATCTCTAAAATTTATGTGTGGAACTTGTTGATTAGTGCTACACAAGTATTTATTCCTTGGTTGACTATCATCCTCGATACAATTCCTCCTCAAACTCCCCATTCCCTACAACATCTGAAAGTTATAGGGATAATTACATTCTTCTCCCTTAAGATTTGGTGTTTTAGCACTCCCGATATTTGCTTTTATCTAACAAATAAGTTCATTCGTTAGACAAAATTCATCGAATTTGCTGATGTTAACAACAAAAAAAATCTATATTTACCCCCGATTGACTTATTACAGGTCAAATAAATCTTTTTGTGACCAAATTACCCTCATACGTCTTCACGCGTTAATGCATGTGAAGGGGTGTATTTCACCATTATAAGTGTACTTTAGTCCAAAAAATTAATTGACCTACAATAAATCAGTAATAAGCCAATTGATGGTAAATATCAATTTTCATTCAGTTTGTTTTGTTAATATCAACAAATTTAATGAATTTTGACTAATTGATGGACTTATTTATTAGACGGAAGCAAATTTCAGATATGCTAGATGTAATTTCCCCAATCAAAGAGGTTTACGTGTAATTATATCAAATTTGAGGAAAAAAGAATGTAATTATCCCAAAAATATAATAAATGGTGTGAACTACTAATCATTCAGTAAATAATTTCTTCCCTCAACTAGAAATAAGAGCATTAAAATACTTACAACTTCATAAAATATACCTACCATTATATACTTAGACATCAAAGAGAATGCATTGTTGTCAAAATAAGCCACAACACAATTAAATAATTACATATGTGTAATACCACAATTCAGAAATGTATGTATGCTATGACATCTAATAAATAATAATTCTAATCTTCTTACACATTTAACCATTGTTATATTCCTCATGCACGCGCATCAGTTTTAGATTTATAATGACTTGTACCAATGATTAGTCCTAATATTTTTACACCAATTATTCAAGATTTTAATCAGTCACAGAATTTCAAAAGTATAAATCATGTAGATACCTAAAAAATAAAAATAAAACAAAATCCATCACATCCCTACTCGTTTAAATTAAATGTTTCGAGTTGGTGATTACCTGAAGTTTCTTCGACTTCCCTCTATGGCTCTATCTCTTTCCTACCACGACTTAATTCAAATTTAGCAATTTCAGACGTAGAATATAATGAGTTTATAGTAATTGAAGGTTGTGTTTTGTTTATTCGAGGCGTGCACAAGAAAATAGGCGTTACAGTTTGAATAAGACATGTTTACATATTTTTTGAATGGTATATGATTATCAATATGCTTGATTGGTTGAATTCTATCAAACGTCTTCCTGCAAATTTGTATCTTTTGAGCTATCGGTTATTGGAATACCCATGACAACACTTTATATATTGATTTTTCAATGGGCGGACATTGTCCAGATCCAAACCAATTGAAATAAATTTTTTGGGTATGGATAGAGTTTAAACCCTAAAATATTTGCTGGTCTGATTATTGAATGGGTAAAATTGAGTACTAAAAAAATCATATTTATTTGTTAATTTAAAATCATTGAATTTGCAATTTTTTTTGATAAATCAATCAATACCATTTAAAATTCTAAATTTTTTTACATAGTTTATTAATTTTTGTTTAGTATTGATATTTTGAAAAAAATTGCTAGAGTTTTTCATTTTTATTTTCAGAGTGATAATCCCAAATTAAGTTTCTGATAAGATTAATTTGACAGTAGAGTGATAGTTTTTTTACAAAAAAAATACATAAGAAAATTAAATTGGTTAAACTCTTGATTAATATATTAAACTGATCAATATATTTGAATTTGAATTGTAAAAGACTCATGAAATGAGAGTTAAACACAATTTCAAATCAACAAAAAAAATCATTTTTAAAATCTGATTTCATACTTTTTCAATTTTCGTCCTATCTCAATATGTACTAAAGCACATTCAATATGTGCACGTAATTTATTTTTTTTATAATTATTTAATTAAGTAAAATCTAAGAAAAATTAAATGAATATTTGACCAAAATTTATGCAATAAATTAAATTCGAATTGTCATGAATAAAAATAATTGATATAAGTAATTAATTACAGAAATTATTGTTTATGGAAGAGAAAAGTATAAGTAACAGTATTTTAGTAGCAATCAATTTCACATGATTAGAGTATAGCTTAAATTTCATTGTTTTTTTAAAATATTTTTTAGAACTCTTCTACTAAAAAAAAATTAAATAAATTATTCAATTGCAGAACCAATATTAATATATTCTAATTATGAAAATATTTTCACAAGATAATTGCTTTAAGATAAAAAGGTTTTACTATAAAATTGTATTTCTATAAAAATAAATAAATAAAATTACAAGCTATTTAAATTTTAACATATAAAAATAAATAAAATAACAGATATTTTTTTCTTGAGGTAAATTGATAGATAATTTACAATTAAGGTAATGATGAAAAGAGAGAAATATAATCAACATGAAAATATATTTAAATTCCTTCACTAGCTAAATTTACCTACAAAAATGAGTGAATTTTTGGGATATTATAATCAATTGTACACTTACCTAAACTTAAATAAAAATTACTTTTCTTAATTGGTAAAAATATATTAATTTTTTAAGTATTATTTGACGTCAAAATAAAATTTAAATTGTATTACTAATCAATTATCCAAAAAAGTATACTGAAACTTTTGGATGAAAATAAATAATTATATTTATATATATTTTTTCATGTGGCGGAATAAAAATAAAAAAGATCGTTCAAGTATGCATATACAACGCTTACTTGGATAGTCTTTATATTCATGTTTTATTATTACTAATTGTTATGACACGCTATCTTTATGTGTATATCATAAATATTTTTTAATGCTTTAAATATATTATAAATAAAAAAAATTAAATAAAGCAATACGTCACATTAAAAAAAATTCTACTTAAGGGTATTATCATCACAATAAAAAGTGGGTACAATGGTGTTACAGATCGCTATCAGATGCAAAATGTATGTGTTCTTTTTATACTAGCTGTTGTGGCACGATGTTCTGCATGTATATAATAAATATTTTTTTATACTTTAAAAATATTATAAATAAGAGCAAAATATACAAATCGATACATCATTTTATTAGTTAATGTATAATTTGGAAAGTTGAATAAGTTAGTTATCTTATTACTTGAGCGACATTTTTGACTTTATAAAAAATTAGTGTGCCGTGTCAGTATATAGCCCATTTCTTTTTTATATTAGTATAAATTAGTATTGATATATATACATATATTCATTAATATTTCATTAGAAGTTAATTCAAACAAATTAAGTGAAATATAATGTAATCATTAAATTAAATTAAATTAAAAAAGTATGAAATTACGAATAAATATTAAAAACTGCACCCTGAAAATAAAAAGAGAAAACCCTTTAATACTTACTCGCGCAGCTGTGCCTCCCTCTACTTTCTCTCTCTATAATTTGCCTTTCGATTCTCTCTCTTGGGGCCAAACCCTTGGAGCTTAGCGGAAGATATTCTCAAATTTTTCCATTTTTTCCCCTCTGAATTTCTCCATGTCTCAGGTAATTCGAATTTATTGTTTGCGTAATCGGTTTATTCCCCTGAATTTTATTGGATTCAGATTGCATTTTATGGCCATTTATGCGGCTCGATTTTGGCGATTTTCGCCACTGAATGATTCTGAAATGATTAGGAGTTATGTGCTTTTCGAATAAAAAATTTATGTGTTTCTGCTGTGTGTTGATAAATTCAATAGTAAGATCCATGTAGTGAAAATCGTCATTGTTATTAACTTCTGCTGGAATTATTTTTTTGTTAATTTTAGGTTGATAGCAGAAATTCTTCAGCTACTAAACGTGCGAGAACGGATGGTATGTTTTTCATCACCTTTATTTGAAGTGGTTTTATTTTTGTGTCATACATGAAGCTGTTGTTGTGCAAATTATTTTTTTTATTTTTTATTTTTTTCTGTTAATCATATAATGTGTACATTTCTCGTTCAAGTAGAGAGTAAATGTATATGGCTGTGCGCATTTATTGTGTCAACTGCTGACAGAATACCCTGATAATAGATGTTATCTTTTGAAAGATGAAATGCATTTATTGGGTTAAAAAACCAATCCAGGATTGTCTATTTAATTTGGTGGATAGCAGGTTTAGAAACATGGCTAGGAAGTACTATGCAAGGAGCACGTTGGACGCTCAAAATCAAGTTTTCTAGCACAGTAAATGAGTGAAAAGTGGTTGGAATTTGTTCGTGACTAATCTGGCATGTAATATGCTTATTCTGACACTTGGATCATGCATACGTGAAAATATTGAATATTATGCAAAAGTAACATTTTGACTGGTGTGTGACAGTTGTTCACAACTTGTCAACACACCATAAATATGATCATATGTACAACATTACGTTACTGGGCAATTCAACGTTTTAAGTTTTTTTTTTTCTGTGTATAGTTGTTTGGGTCACGAGGCCCAAACTTTTTTGCTTGTTTATCAAACATGTTAAATATGTTTGGACAGGATAGAGATGCTGGTTCGTGTCTAACATTACTTTCATATGGAATCATGACACATCATTCCTTGATATGAATATTCTCCTTTGAAAAACTTGCATATGGAATCATGACACATCATTCTTGTGTTTGTGTTGGAAAATGAATTCACCATTCGGTTTACAGGCAAAGTAATTTCTTATAATCGATGATGATCTTGTATGATGGACCTTCACACATGTAGTTTCCCAGTGGCTAATATCTTGTTCTGTTATTTTCTGTGTTAGTTAAATGATATTTAGATTGGTCTGCACTATAAAAAGTTGCTTTGGTTCTTAATGGTATTTAAGTTTTACTTTAGATACATTGAATAATGACATGATGTTCAAATTGACTAAGTTATGGGAAAGCTCTTAACAGTGATATCAAATTTATCTGCCCCTCCTCTGTAATGTTTGATTGTTTTCTGCGATATATCAGTTCCTGTGACCATTGTTTCTGTCATTTATTTGAGCCTGTTGGGTTTGTAGGTGGTCGTAGGGAAGACGACTGGACCTGTCCTAGCTGTGGAAATGTCAATTTCTCATTTAGAACAACTTGTAATATGCGCAACTGCACTCAGCCTAGGCCTGCTGATCACACCTCTGTAAGAGTTCAAAATATTTAATCATGAGTTTCTGAGAGTTAGCAAGATAAAAAGCTGGCTGTATTCTTTTTCATGAAAATAAGGGGGCGTTTGCAGAAATTTTGGCTTATAAAAAAAGTGAAAAGTTGTAGAGGAGTTGATAGTTTTAGTTGTAGTAAAAGTTGGGAGTGTTTGGAATTAGTATAGGAAAGTTAAAAATAATTAAGTTTTGAGTGTTTGGAAAAAAAGTTGTGGAAAAATCACTTGTTCGTACATTTATTTTGATGCCCACCTCTTAATTAAAAGAAAAAAAAATTTGATGAGGACAAAAATGTCCAAAAACAGCTTCAAAAAAAGTACAGAAATGCCATTAAGCAGTAAAAGCTGGTCCCTTGCTTCTTTCAGCTTATGGCTGAAAACAGCTTAAATTCAGAACAGCAAAAGCAAAAGTCATTTTTCCAAACACATAATTTGAGCTTATTTTTAGTTAAAAGCCCATAATCACTTAAAAAAGGCTCTCCCAAACACCCACTAAGATCAAGAAATTTTAGCTGGGCAATTTTTTGTTACATTATATGCGTTCTGTACTCTATAGGAAGATGTACAGCTGATATTTCCTTTATCGTTTCAAGACTATGAATATTGTCTTGACCTTTGGTTGTTTACTAACTTGAATGACATGTCTATTTCAGAAATCTACAGTCAGACCAATGCAAACACCTCATGGCTACTCATCTGTAGCTCCCTATGTTGGCGCTGGTGCACCCTCCTCAATGTACATGGATATACCTCCTTATGCCTCTTCTTTGTTGAATGGACCGTCTATTCCTCCATATGATATGCCTTTTGCTGGGGGCTCGGCATATCATTACAACTATGGAAATCATCTCTCTGGAGGTAGCCCATACCGGCCCTTGCATTTGGCTGGTCACCCTCCTTATACAAGTGGATCAATGATTGGAAATGGTATTTCTCTTAGTATTTTGTTGGGCACCAATTTAAATATTATAACAACTCAAGTAGTTTCTTAAAATTCATGCTCATTGGTAACTTCCATCTTTAAGATGGTCTCTCCTTTTATATGGCATCTTCAGTTATTGTTATCTTTTAAGCTGATTGGATGTCCCTCGTATGTTTTCCACCTTGTAGGTGGGATGTATGGTGTGCCCCCTCTCATGGATCGCTATGGTCTTGGTTTGCCAATGAGCCCTACCATTGTAAGCTTAAATGTCAAATGTTATGAAGTTACTGTTTACCCTTAGCTCATTCATATGTGTATCTGGTGATCTTTATTGGTAGCTAACATCCTGATCTTGAATTGATGATGGTAAAAACAATAAGTAGTTTTTATGTTCTCATAACCTGTTTGTTCCTAAAAGATTTCACCTCTGTTGTTTCCAGATTATAGAGAAGAATATGTTTCTTTTGCTTACTTGAGAAATGAGTCATTTTATATGTGTGATTCTTTGCTTGATTATAATGGGGTTGTACAAACTGCAGGGTTTGAGACCTGGATTTTTCCCCGAGGATAAATCTCAGAAGAAAGCAGCTGGTATGTGATTCCTTGTGCATCCCTAATCTTATTTCTGACCTGAAGTAGTGTGTTTTATGATTTATCAGTTGTTTTGTATTTTGATAGATGGTACTCGGGGCAATGATTGGTCATGTCCCAAATGCGGCAATGTCAATTTTTCATTTAGAACAGTTTGCAACATGAGGAAGTGTAATACACCTAAGCCTGGACCTCAGGTTTGGATTTCTACCTTTTGGTGTTCTGCAGCTTATTTTTAGATGGTCTCATCATGAACTGTTTGCTATTATATTGGGCCTACTGATGCCAGCATATGTAGTCTTTAGATGCATGTTGAACTGAGTCTATATGTTGGTTTTGCAAGTTTTCTTGACTTCGAACTCTTTAGTCTGAAAGTATATATTCTGAATTGTTTTTATGCTCAATGCAGGGTGCCAAATCAGGCAAGAACTCGTGTAAGTATTATTTACGACTCTTAGTTTTTTTGTCATACCATCAAGCGTTGATTCACACTACTTATGAAATTGTGATTTATAACCAGACATGCCAGAGGGAAGCTGGAAGTGTGATAAATGCAACAACATAAACTATCCTTTCAGGACCAAGTGTAATAGACAGAATTGCGGTGCTGATAAACCTTCTGAGACAAAAAAGTCTCCACAAGAACCAGCTGATGAAAATGATCAGGTCTGTTGTGTGATATTGTTTTGTTTGTCACTTTACTTAAAATTGTTTATTTCTTGTGGTCTTCTGTATTCATGTAACAAAAAGAATTCAGTAAATACCCACAGCTCCAATATGTGTAAGGATTTACATTTCGTGGAAGCATTTCCTGACACTGCTATTCTTTTCTGCCTTTGAGTCTTGAAGTGTTTGCTTGTGCATTTTCTTTTACTTAATTTTCTCTGCTTTCTGTAATCTATTAATTCCCATTGTCTAATGTTCCAGTGAGTATTAGGCATGTTTGAGAAGGTCCAGGGTGTCGTCCAGCATTGCTCAGTCTTGGTGTCTGAAAGTCAGTCATGTCATCATCCTGTTGCAGCGGTTGTCGAGTTACTCTACCTTCCTAGTTGTTGTATTAACTCTAGTGGTTCTTGTGGTCTTTATCCTTATAAAGTTGCATCATGTGTCTGCCAGATTATTCTTGCTAGAATTTGAATTGGTTCTGATTTCTATTTCTAGGATTATGTATTTCCCTATCTCATATTCTAGTGGTGCAATAATTCGCATATGGAGCTATATTCATTTAATCTTCATTTTGGTTTAATTCTCTTTGCTCTTCAAGAGCCTTGTTTCATGGGTCTCTGAAGTCTTCAGATTTCTAAAGCATGCATTTTCTATGTCGGTTGATCGGTTGCAGCAGTAGTAGAAATTGTTGTGACCTGCTGCATAGTTTATAACAATCTTTGGTGTGGAAGTTCTATATTTAGGATCTTCTGGTGGCTTTTTTGAGTTGTTTCCTCAAATCTTGGTTTTGAAATGGTTGTGTTTTTTAGGATCACTACAAGATTCAGATGGTAGTCTCTATTTCTTACTTATATTTTGATGGTGAAAAAGTGCGAAAGTTGTTAGATATCGAGTCTGAGACAAGATGTTAGTGCCAACATCTTACATTGAAAGTTTATTTGCATGTCACTATGATGGAAACTGGGGCATTATTTTATCTGAGTTTGGGGCTTTGCTTGGTAATCATGTGTCTTTGCGTCAGTTGACGTGTTTACTAATTTAGGTGACTTAGCAATATATCTTGAGGTCATGGCATATGGATGTTGAGATTACTGTTAGTCAGAACATGCCACAATCACTATGAATGGCTTATTTGAGTGTGCTCATGCATTGGTTGGTCATTTCCCCCCTCTAGATTGCACCTTCAACATTTTTGGACTTGAAAACTTTCTAATAGTGCCAAGATATTTTTTGTTTACTGAAGTTCTCATTTTAGGGGCATTCATGTCCAGTAAGTATGTGTATAAACGAAGGTAGTTACTAATTTAATGTTCGTAGATGATCGAAATGCATTAAACATATAGAATTGCTATCTGTGCGAAGAAAAGGTCATTAGAACAATGGTCTTATAATAATTGGTGTTGTATTGTGCATGTTGCTGATGCATGTTTACTTCCTTTTAGTACCTTTGCCTGCTGATATCCCTAGGCATGCAAAATTTCCAGGATTGGATTTTCTGCTGCAAATTATATTGCATGTCCTATTGCAGTTAACTAGAGTTGGCGGATGGGTGGGTTGGGTTTAAATGAATTGGGTCGTCTAATATTGGTTCAAATGTATAGATAAAAAATGAATCGGATTGGAAATTTGTTTGTTTGGGTGATTGTGTTCCATACGAAAAGAATCCAATATGGGTATGCTAGTTATTAACAAGTTATGTGAGTAGTTATGATGTTAAATATTATATGAATTATTATACCTATATAATTAATGTTTGCAAATATTGCACCGGCCGCGCAGAAGCAACAAGTTTGTTAAATGTGTGGTGAACTGACTCAATTGAACTTTTTTGACCGGAAATTTTGAGTTTGTATTCAATTTAATTTTGATTTACCATACCAAATACTGAAATGTTTACGAAATTGTTATGTACATATTTTTATATGTTGCCTAATATCATATTATTTATGGTGTTTTGCCTACGGAGAAAATAAAATAATCAATAATATAATTATGATTTATAATATTTAAGTAACTATTTACTATTTTTAATAAAAATTTTGAATTTCTGAAATAGCAAACTAAGCACCCCAAAAGTATTTAGTTGCTGCCAAAGTTTAACTGAATTGGGTTCAGCATTTGGCATGGTAATCTGGCATAATAATTTTTTTTATTTATATCTTGGTTGGCTTTTGTTGAATGAACACCCTAAGGAGTAATAATGACGATTAGGGTAAAGGAGTAAAGAACATTTTCGTCTTTATAATTTTGGTTTGAATTCATTTTGGTTATTTATCTTTGACAATATTATTTTTGGTCTTTTATCTATCAATTTTCTATAAATTTGGTCATTTAGTCTAATTTGACTCTTTTGTCCTTTTGATAATAAAGGCTAATAGTCTTTTCTAATGTTCTAATTTTAATATAAATGAATATTTTTTTTCAATAAATCTAGACTCGTATTTTATTCTAGGCGAGCATTAGTTATAAAATGCAAAATGAATGGATATGTATGGACTAAAATTGCTTTTGAAAAGTTATGTAAGGGTAAAATTGTTCGAAATTAGTTGAAGGGACTAAAATTGGGTAATTTTGAAAGTTACCGGATTAAAACTAAAACGGATAAATTTAAAGAACTATAATTAATAGCAAACAAAATTAAAAGACTAAATAAATAATTTTTTCTAGGGTGTAAATTACAACAACCTTTCCAACTTTCTTGACGTTTAGTATAACTATGAATATCCTTTCGTTGTTTAAAAAATTGCGAATACTTCTTTGACATTAATGATCGTTTAACATTATCCTATTTCGTTAGTCTTTGTTAGGTTTTCATCTATTTTTTGTGTTGAATTAACAAAAAAAAAAATTCTTGTGGATTAGGAATTATAATTTTATTTATTTATTTAATTTTTTTATTTTTTATTGATAAAGTGGATATTTTTTTTATAATTTTTTCATCCATTCCGTTCAATTTGTTTATAAATTTGTAATTTGTGTTTTTAAAAAAATATAGTAAGGATATTGTTAATAATTTTATATTTTTATTTAAAGATTATATAATTTTATCAAATATAAGAATATATTTATTATTTTTTAAACAATAAAGGGTTTTTGTAATTAAGCAAAACTTCACAAACGTAGTTATAATTTACCTTTATAATGAACAGAAGTTCGGGCAATTTTAATTTCTGTTTATCACACATATGTCAAAGGGATAAATCTGAAGAGAAGATGGCAGAGTGTCCAATGGTGGAGTCAGCTAGAATGGCTAAGATCGAATGTTACTACCGTATAACATGTGTTTAAATTCTTGCTAAGATTTTTATGAAAGTTTGTTGGTTCCAGTCAGTTCAAGTTTGGTTCTTGACGATAGTGAGTCGTTTATAAGAGTTTTGGCCGACACACATGGTATAAGTACAATCATCTCAAATGGGTTTGCGGAATGTTACTCTACTCTTCTGCTTCTGTAATGGGAAAAAATAAAAAAGGGACAAAAACAGAAAATAGAGGCTACGGATATCGTATTCACAACCCACCACTGGACTAACTCTTTGTTGCATACCCCTCTGGTGTGCGTTGAAACGTTTCAAGCATAATCATAGCCGTCTCGGCTAGTATCGATACCTATAACGTTGTATGGTAGCCCAATAGGCAGATGGAGGCTGGCCTGGTTTCCTCATGCGTGTGGTTGCTACTAGTTTCTATAATCACCTACAGAGATTGATAGTAACTTTTTTGCCATTTAATGCCCCTTCGGAATTCCTTGTGATAGATGTGACCTTGAAGTCTTTTTTAATTGGTCTTGACAGTGAAAAAATCCTATGAAGGAATTGTTCTTGTTGTTCTTGTAAAAAATTGAAGAAATTTTATATTGGTTAGAATCTGGAAGAAAGTGTTGGGTCTGGAAGAAAAAGGGAAGAACTAAGCTGATAATGCGCAATCGAAAGTATGCAGCCATGGCTATGACCTTGAGCTTGTCGCTGACTCGGGGTAATGCTCATATATTCAGACATGTTTACCTGCATCTCATCACCACCGCAACATGAGGTTTAACAATCCACCGAATATGACAATCTGAATAACAATGGTGATGCATAATCACACAATGACATTTCAGTGTATGACTATCAATGAAGATGTCTACTGGAATGAGATCAGAGATTACAACTACCGTATCAAAATATGTTTTTTAAGTGAACACAAGCATGCAAAATGCATCAATCAATATGTCCCAAGACAAACAAACAACTCTGAACTGAAAACAAGATCGCTCCAGAACAAAGTTTTGTTCAAATGGGCTGCAGGTGAATATTATTAGACTCCTGCAGGATCGTGACAGCTCCATGAACCATGTACCAGAATAAAACCAGTGCTTTAGTGACCAACTTAATCATCGACATCCTTTGCAATAAGTCAATATCTATTTTCCCTCCAATTAACCTTACACGATTGTTAAGTGTTAATACATATTCTTTAACATGGTTTTTCGATTGTCAGTTTAACATGTTAGAATAGAAGTCAGGTTCGTATGGTGTTTTGAGGAGCTGGACTTCCTGAAAATTACTGTTTGTGGCCACGCGAGGCTGAGTTGGTTGATGTCCAGTAAGCCAGAACTGTGAAGAAGAGAGCGGGACACCTTCTGGGGTTGCATGCATCATAGGCTGAGCCACATTGGTACCTTGTTCGTGCATTTGATCATGTACAGGCATCGATTCTGGTCCACATGAACCCCACGAGTTACTTGACAGAAGAGAGAGAGCACGGCGATACTCCGGTGCTGCATCTAAGTGGGAACACGTTAGGGGTCCCTTGGAACCTGGAAAGTCAAAGAGTGAGATATTCACACAAGAGTATCCAAACATGCCAGTACTCAGGTTAGCTCCTGAAGCAGAACCAACCTGGATTCAGAATTGTGGGCATGGAGCTTTTCGACGCGAAAACACCATTGGCAGCAGTGCCATGCATATTGATGACATGCGGCAGTTTGACGCCTCGCATATGCATTTGCTCGTCAGTACCTCCATCTCCATTCGACTTCAAAGGATACCCTTTTGTTAGGGTGAACTCGGAGTTGCTGGTGCTATTCCATGTGCTATTAGCAGGATTTTTGGAGTTAATAACTGGAGCATCATTCAACAAAAAACTAATTTGTGGCCTTCCCTCTGCATGTGTTAAAGGAAAATAATCAGAACTATCAATGTATCAGGCTTAGACTAACTTTTTGGTGGAAAGTAAAGAAAGCCGCCACTATCAAATTCTTTGTCTCCTATTCTAATCACTCTTTACCCCTTACTTTTTTAGTTTTCAGTGTCAGATTGTTCTTGTTGTTTTATCTGGGGGTGGAAAAATATGAGGAAAGCCGAACTTACAATGGTAGGTAAAAGCAGGTTAGCTAAAAATAAACTACTGCCCATGTGACACAACTGCTTTCAAGATCAAACTATTTGCTGATATTATGATGGTAGTTTAAAGATAAACTACTTTCCATGTTTACCACCACTGAACAAAACTATATGAAATAGATAAATCTGCAGTCAAGCTAGTCATGTAAGCTCAAATGTAAACATTGAAGCATGCATTGCATTTATGCCTATTCCACAGTGATAGTGGGGTATCCAGAAAGATGTACTTCCATAGTGATAGTGGGGCATCCAGCAAGAGTAAACAATATTAAGGAGTTAAATTTAAACATAGTACCATAAAATGGTGATGAGAGCCTTGTCGAATTAAACTGGATAGCTTCCTGCTGTGGCTTCCGGCGTCGTGCATTATGATCAGATAGTCTTCTTCGACAACTGCGCTTCTTTTCGTCAAATTCAGACAAGCTATGGAACCTTCAAGCAACAATTTACGGAGGAATAAATCTTTGAGAATCTTCCAAACTGGCTAAGAGCATGTGCATGAATGGAACATTGTGCAGTTATAAGTAGGTCATCTTGGAATTATAGTTGGCCAATGAAATTTAGAGTCAGATGTATGCTATCAGATGACAAGCAGCTACATGTAATTTCACACGTATGGTTCTTTTTGTAGAACATTACCTGCTACACTGTTGGCAAAACCGCCGTTCAATGCCTCCAACAACAACCTTTGGGCATTTGGAATGACTATCACAAACTCTATGCTTTCTGTGATATTCTTTAGCTGTTGAAAGATCAATATTGCATCCCTCAACTACACAGCGTGGTATAGGAAGATTTTGACCCAATGACTTAGTTTTCTTCAGTGGAGTAGCAGAAGGAGTAGGCATCACAGGAAGAGGTGCAGTCTTAACATTGCCTCCAGCACCGCTATTCTCAAAATATGTCCGCTTTCCAAGTTTCAGACCAATCAACGGTTCCACAGAGCCAATGGAAGCATCCAGAGGTGGAGAAGTTCCAGAAACATGAGCTCCTTTCATTTCCTTCTTCTTGCTAAAATTTCCTGAAAAGCCCTGAAATGTTATCAGGCTAAAGTTGGCGTTTTGCATGCCATCCTTTGTCGAGGAGTCAGTAGAAGCCGATATCGAGCTCTTAGCTGAAGAAACATGCCCACCATCTGAGTCAGAAGCACCACTATTCCCACCACCTGCCGAGAGATTGAAGGATCCAGCATCAATTTGTCCATCATCAACAATTGTCCAGTCTGCTAGTTGCAGCTTCTTGGGACTTTCCATTGCTTTTGAACCAAACCCAAGAAAGTTTTCCCAGTCCCACTTTGAATTCCACTCCATCTCAGCAAAATGGCTCATTAATGGACTTTCTTAAATCTCCTTTTCCCCGCAATGCATCATAAACTAGGCACTGGATCTGCAAAGTGTAAAATCAAGAAACCCAAAACATGCTTAGATAGGAGAAAGTACGACAGTAGAGAAGCATTTCGACATGTCAAGCACACAGTATTCAGGTACAAGTCATCTAGAAGGATCAACTGACAAGGAGAGCTTATGCAATCAAAGTGCTCAAGAAATTATCGGAAACCATTACCTTGGAGATATGAGAAGTAGTCAACCCATGGAGAAGCTACAATCCCTGATACGTGAAGTCAGAAAATCACAAAGTGGAAATTAACACACTTTTTTTACAAAAACACAGGTGCAGATCAACTCATCACCACAAGAACACAGTACTCAAGCCTCCATTCCACAATTCAAAAATAAGCAAAAATACCTACACACCCAGAAGTCAATTAAATATCAAAGGAAAGCAGAGCAACAAAAACCCATTCATCACCAAAAAAGTTCAAGTCAATCAAGATTTCTACAGCACAGAATTTCAGATTCTTCTCTTATGAATTCTCCAAAAAGATGTCCAACACGACTTCCTACCAGAGACTAAACTAATTCTCCAGTAACAGAGTCAATATTTATCATACCATGTAATTCAAGGAAGAGCATTTCTTTCTTATTTCCTGGCAAGAAAAGAATGTGAAAAACAATACTATATTCCCCCTCTCTCCAGCCCTCTTTACATAGCAGGTCGGATAACTGAAAATAGATTTTTACTATTTTACTGCTCACTATTTAACCACCCTTTTTTGAGAACAATCAAATCTCTCCTTTTTCTCTTTCTTTTTGCTCTTTATACGTTTACCAAAAACTGGTGTTTTTAACTGGTCACTTCTTTCCTGTAAAGGATACAGCAATCAACAGGGATGAGCATGACTACGATTTCATATATATACATACTCTTTTACAGAAAAGAAAGGCCTCCATTTGTCAGTTTCAATGACTTTGACACCAACTCCAAAATAAAGAGTAACACAATAAACTATGAATTTTCACAGTTCCTTGGTCCAAAAATGTTTATCAAGAACAGCACACCACTGAAAATCTATATTTATTTGCTTCAGAATTTTCACCCTTTGATCGATGGTTAAAAAATGAAAAAGAAAAGAAATATAATAGAAAAGCCCATGGTGGTTGATGGGGCAGTTATGGTTCCCCATTTAGGATTCTTTATTGGAATCAACAAAACTTTTCCCCCCAGAGCAACAAAGAAAATGTTTTCCCTTCTCCAAGAGAAAATCAAGAATAGGAAAAACGAAAGCACACCGCTGACGACGTCGCTTTGCCCATCCTCAATGACGTGGTAACACCTCAGACCACAACACCCCAACCCCCAAGCCCAATCCCAGGCAAAAAAAGGAAAAAGAAAAAAAAGAATATTTGCAGAGGCAAAAGAAGTAGAGAGAGAAAGAGCATCAATTTCCAAAGCGGAAAGCTTTCGCCCTTCCCATCTCCTTCAGACATTTTGGGAAACTTTACAGCTACTAATCCCCCGTTACTGGAAAAGACTTACCTCTGCTGCTTCTCCAAAAATAGCAAGCACAACAACAACTACCACATCCCTAACCCAGCCCTTCATTAATTAGCTCTTACTTTCCCCCAGCTGAAAACCATCTCCCCTTTCGGAACAAGTAATCATTAGAGCAGCACAGAGTTAGTTAATCCGACAGCAAAACATATGATTAAACAACCAAAAAAAAAAAACAGACAGAAGGATGATCAAACGACAGAAAAGGGCGAAATCAGTTGATAAGGAGAGAGAGAGAGAGAGAGAGAGGCAGCTTACCAATGCGATTAAAGGGGCTGGGCTGCTCTATACTTGATTAGCTCTTTTATTAGCATTTACTTCTTTATATTTAATTTCTGCAGCTCTCATTTCATTGCAGAAATATAATATAATACTTTGATAATTTAAATTTCTCAATGATTCATGTATGTAACTCATGCCTTTTTAATGCCCCCCCAACACAAAAAAATTAAAAGAATGGGATTCATTTAAATCATGGGTTTTTAGTTTGGTTTGTTTGGGACAATAATACCTCGATTTCAAGCTGTGATTGCATAATATCTCATCAATGAAAAAGAGATAGGATGATATGGAATTAAAATATAATGATATTAGTTGATGCTGGTAATATGCGGTACATTTTTATGTGTGTGTAACTTTTAAAATATTTATTTATAATTTTTAAATCAAATAAAAATTTTGCAGGTGACGAAGTACTTATATAGTATTGAAGCGGGGAAATGTATGAGAAAATAATAATAAAAAGATTAAATACCAAAAAGTTGTTAAGTAAGACTATGACATCAGACTCAACTCTAATTGATTGTAATACAATACAAACAGTAATGGCGATTAAAAAGTTGCTCGTGCGCTCTTCAAAAAAAATATTTCTTGTGTGAATAGGTCCCGCTCGAGAGTTTTGGACTTGGGTTTCTACAAGCATTTTGAGAAGAAGATTTGCAAAAATACATTAAGACTCCGACAATCAAGTTAATAAATAATCGTAAAAATGATAAAAACGAATAGTGATGGAAATAAATGTGTTGATCATCAACTCCTGATAGCATTTGAACCTTGGTAGAAAGAGAAGTACGAGATATTGCATTTTCATGTTTTCTGTTTTCTCTTTTATAAAACGTTTTAATTATGGAGCTTTTCACTAGTCCATGTAGGTTGCTTAGTTAGCATGTAATAATAGAAGATATTTTTTGAGAAAGCACCTATTTAAGGAAGTTCGATGACTATAGTTTTTCACTTTGTGATATATATTACTCAGCAATTTATGAAATCAATGGCTTCCTCTTTAATTTTCAAACCAGGGCCTTTATATGAAAGTCTTTAGATATTGATTTAGTTTCTATTTTTTTTTCATTGCCACTGAAGGAGTTGAGAATGCTCAACATCTTAAATTTCAAACTGTATGACAATATCCTAGATTTTTAATTGTATTTTCAAGAAAATAGCTAATGCTTGCAGTTGTATTTCTTATGCTACAGCTTTGTTGTTAATCTAGAAGTTAGATTTGGTGATAGCAATGGTCCTATGATATATCAACTGAGATGAGAGATAACTTCGGCTTCACAAGGCGACTTCTTCACAACATACTACACCAACATCAAGATGCTTTGGGATGATTTGGTTAACTTGGAGTCTCCTCCAAAGTGTGTATCTGCTGCTAGTCAAAGAGTGTGTGATTTGAATGATTCAAATCAAGTAATGCAATTCCTTATGGGACTAAATAGCATTTATGATCATGGCCGAAACCAAAGTAACTAAGGTTTTCAAATAGCATTTATGATCATGACCGGAACCAAAGTAACTAAGGTTTTCTCTATGGTGCTTCTAGTAGAAAAACATATGCAAGTGAATGATAGGAATGGCAATCAAGCGGAGTTTTTCGGGGCCCCGAGCTGAACCCCCTTGGGGGGGGGGGGGGTGGGTTGGTACTCATATTACTAGGTTAGGAGGGTTATGGGTTTTGTTTCGGACCCGCCCCGATTTATTTTTTTAATATTTATTTATTCATATGCAATACATTATTAACAAAAAATTATGGTATTGTATGTAATTTTTTAAATAATTTGCACATATTTAATTTTATATCTGAAATAAAATTATTTGTATTATATAATTCATTTTAAATAAAAAATTATGTTAATTTAAATTAATATTAGTTATTGAGAAATTAAAAAATTAGATACATGTTTTGTTTATTGAAATTATGTTAAATTACCTAAATCTAAAATTATATTATTTATTGAAATAATAAATGATTATTTGATTGTATCCTTTACATTATATAATTCGTTTTAGATCAAAATCTATGTTAAATTACTAAATTTAAAATGATATTACTTAATAAAAAAATAAAAATTTAGTTGAGTGTATACTTTATCTCATACAATTAAAAAATCTAAATTTATATTACTTATTAGATAAAATAAAACATTAGTTGAAATATTTTTTGCATTATATAATTCATTTTAGATAAAAAAAAAATACTATGTTAAATTATTAAATTAAATTGATATTACTTTATTAAAAAAATAAAAACTTAAAATTGAGCAAGGGGTCGAGGTATTGGCAAGGTGGGCGGGGTTTCACGAAGTAGGGCTAGTCTCGGATCTGGACAAACTCGCCCCGTTGCCATTACTAGTGAATGAGAGTACTACAAACTCTTCTATACATGCGGCCTTTCAAGTATAGGATAAAGAATTTAGGAAGGATGCTTAGTTGAAACCACCTTAAAGGGAAAAACGTTTAATGATAAACAGCCGCATATTATAAGAATTGCCAATGACCTGGTCACTCCAAGGAAACCTGCTTTAACATCCATGGAATAACAGATTCATACAAGGAACTGAATGAGAAAAAAGAAGAGTGCAGGTAATGGAAATGTCTTTGATGCTAATGTACATATGCTCCTGACGCAAAATCAGAATTCAATATTTGCAAACATATTGAGAACTAAAATGAGGAAACTTATGAGGGAGGAGAATACACTGTTGGATCCAATCAGGATCAACTATGCTCATGTGGGAGAATTACTACATTTTTCAGGTACTAGATGTGTATCTAATGTTTTAACTTTTACTACCTGGATTGTTGATATTGGTGCTACAAAACATGTTTGTGTTGATCTGAACGAACTCCTCATCTATACTAAACCTTTGTATAAAATCATTGTACATTTACCTGGTGGATCACAAGAATCCGTTTCACATATTGGCACAATTAAACTCTGATCGGATCACACTTTACCAACTCTTTCACATTCCTAACTTCTTAGTGAATCACTTGTCGGTTGTGTAATCATTTACTTGTGACCTTTTTATTCATTATAAATATCCCCTTATTATTTGAAAAATTCTAAATGTTTTCTTGAAATTAAAAATATCACAATTAATGTCCTTCTATAATAAAGAGTATTTATTATAAATAGAATATTTATAATTTTAAGAGATATTGATAATTTATTAAATAATGAAAAAATATTTATAATTATAATAAATTTTAGAGAAGTCGGTTTAATTATTGAAAAAAAAAACGACAAAGGAAAATAAAAAAAGAAAATCCTTCAATACTCACTCGCCCAACTGTGTCTCTCTCTCCTTTCCCTCTTTATTACTTGCCCAATTGTCGATTCTCTCTCTTGGGGCCAAACGCTCGGAGCTTAGCGGAAGTTCTTTCTCAAAATTTTCCATCTTTTCCCTCTGAACTGTATTAATATTTCATTTTCTTCATGTCTCAGGTGATTCGAATTTACTCTTTACGTTATCAGTTTGTTCGTTTCTGAATGATTCTGAAATGATTAGGAGTTATGTGCTTTTCGAATAAAATTTTTATGTGTTTCTGATGCGTGTTGATAAATTCAATAGTAAGATCCATGCAGTGAAAACCGTCTTTACTATTAACTTCTGTTTGAATTAATTTTTTTTGTTCATTTTAGGTTGATAGCAGAAATTCTTCAGCTACTAAACGTGCGCGAATGGATGGTATGCTTTTCATCACCTTTACTGAAAATGCTTTTGTTTTTTGTGTCATACATGAGCCTGTTGTGCAAAATTGAAGTGTTTTTCTGTTAATCATATCATGTGTGCTTTTCTCGTTAAAGTAGAGAGTAATGTATATGGCTGTGTGGCATCTATTGTGCCAACTGCTAACAGAAACCCTGATACTAGTTGGTATCTTTTGAAAGATGATATGCATTTATTGGGATTAGATCAAACAATCCATGATTTTCTCTATTTAATTTGGTGGATAGCAGTTTTAGAAACTTGGCTGGGAAGTACTATGTGAGGAACTTGTTGGGCACTAAAATCAAGTTTTATCGAGAACAAATGACTGTAAAGTGGTTGGAATGTGTTGATAACTTATCTGGTATGTAATATGCTAGTTTGACACGTGGGTTATGCATACGTGAAAATATTGAATATCGTGCAGAAATAACATTTTGACTGGTGTATAACAGTTGTTCAAAACTTGTCTGACGAGACGTAAATATGCACATATGTACAACATTACCGTCTTACTGGGCAGTTTTACGATTTAAGTTTCCTTCTATGTATAGTTGTTTGAGTCATAAGGCCCAAATTTTATTGCTTGTTTATCAAACATGTTAAATATGTTTGAACATGATAGAAATGCTGGTTTGTTTGTAACTTTACTTTCATACTCACTCATGACAGATCATTCCGTGATTTATGAACTTTCTACTATGAAAAACTTGCAAGTCCAAACAAAATTAGCAAGTATGCTGATGTATAATCATTTTCAGTTCCACCAGATGCCAAATGTAAAACAGGCATTAACATTTCCCAGATTTTTATGTGACATTTCTTCATGTGTTTGCATTGGAAAATGAAGTTCACCATTCAGAAGCATAGGTTACAGGTAAAATAATTTGCTACACTTGATGATAATCCTATATGATGGACCTTCACACATGTAGTTCTCCCAGTGGCTCATACCTTGTTCTGTTATTTTCCGTGGTGGGTAAATGATATTTAGATTCGTCTGCAGTGTACTATCGAAAAGTTGCATTAGTTCTTATATGGTATTTAAGTTTTACTTTAGATTCATTGAATAATTTCACGGATTTTTTAGGATATGAACTAAGTTATTGGAAAGCGCAAACAGTCAAATTAAATTTATTTGCCCCTCCTTTGTAATGTTTGTTTTTTTCTTCCATATGTCAGTTACTGTGATACCATTTTTCCTGGCATTTATTCAAGCCTGTTGGGTTTGTAGGTGGCCGTAGGGAAGATGACTGGACCTGTCCAAGCTGTGGAAATGTCAATTTCTCATTTAGAACAACTTGTAACATGCGCAACTGCACTCAGCCTAGGCCTGCTGATCACACCTTTGTAAGAGTTCAACATATTTAAAATCATGACTTTCTGAGAGTTAACAAGATAAAAAGCTGGCTGTATTCTCTTTCATGAAACTAAGATCAAGATTTTTTTGGCTGGGCGGTTTTTTACTAACTTGAATGACATGTCTATTTCAGAAATCTACTGTCAGACCAATCCAAACACCTCAGGGCTGCTCATCTGCAGCTCCCTATGTTGGCGCTGGTGCACCCTCCTCAATGTACATGGATATACCTCCTTATGGCCCTTCTTTGTTGAATGGACCATCTATTCCTCCATATGACATGCCATTTACTGGGGGTTTGGCATATCGTTACAACTATGGAAATCATCTTTCTGGAGGTAGCCCATATCGGCCCTTGCATTCGGCTGGTCACCCTCCTTATACAAGTGGATCAATGATTGGAAATGGTATTTCTCTTTGTATTTTGTTGGCGCCAACTTAAATATTATAACAACACAAGTAGTTTCTTAAAATGCATGCCCCAAATTGATAACATCGATCTTTAAGATGGTCTTTCTTTCATATGCCATCCCAGATATTGTTATCTTCTGCTGATTGGATGTCCCTTGTATTTTTTCCACCTTGTAGGTGGGATGTATGGTGTGCCCCCTCTCATGGATCGATATGGTCTTGGTTTGAGTATGAGCCCTACCATGGTAAGTTTAAAAGTAAAATGTTGTGGAGTTTACCCCTAACTCAATCATATGTGTATCCGGTACTTATGCAGAGTAGTGATCTTTTATTTGTAGCTAACATTGTGATCATGAATTGATGATGGTAAAAACTATAAGTAGTTTTTTATGTTCTCATAACCTGTTTATTCCAAAAAATTTCTATCTCTGTTGTTTCCACATAATAGTGAAGTATATATTTCTTTTTCTTACTTGGGAAATGAGTTCATTCTATATGTCCCATTGTTTGCTTGACTATAATGGGGTCGTACAAACTGCAGGGTCTGAGACCTGGATTTTTACCCGAGGATAAATCTCAGAAGAAAGCAGGTGCTATGTGATTCCTCGTGCATCCCTAATCTCATTTTTGACCTGAATTAATGTTTTTTATGATTTATCATTTGCTTTTGTATTTGTTAGATGGTACTCCTGACAATGATTGGTCATGCCCCAAATGTGGCAATGTCAATTTTTCATTTAGAACAGTTTGCAACTTGAGGAAGTGTAATACAACGAAGCCAGGACCGCAGGTTTGGATTTCTACCGTTTGGTGTTTCACACCTTAATTTTATATGGTGTCATGAACTGTTTACTACTACATTGCATAGTGAGACATGATGAACTGAGTCTATATGTTGGTTTTGCAAGTTTTCTTGACTTCGAACTCTTTAGTCTAAAATTGTTCTGAATAGTTTTTATGCTGAATGCAGGGTGCCAAATCAGGCAAGAGCTCGTGTAAGTACTATTTATGACAATAGTTTTTTGTCATAACATCAAATATAGATTCACACTGCTTATGATATTGTGATTTATAACCAGACATGCCAGAGGGAAGCTGGAAGTGTGAGAAATGCAACAACATAAACTATCCTTTCAGGACCAAGTGTAATAGACAGAACTGTGGTGCTGATAAACCTTCTGAGACAAAGAAGTCTCCGCCAGAAGCAGCTGATGAAAATGATAAGGTCTGTTGTGTGATACTGTTCTGTTCGTCACATTTCTTAAAATTGTTTATTTCTTGTGGCCTTCCGTATTTATGTAACATAAAGAATTCAGTAAATACCCACAGTTCCAATATGTGTAAGGATTTACACTTCATAGAAGCACTTGCTGATACTGCTATTCTTTTCTGCATTTGATTCTTGAAGTGTTTGCTTGTGCATTTCTTTTACTTAATTTTCTCTTTTTTTGTAATCTATTAATTTCCATTATCTAATGTTCCAGTGAGTATTAGGCATGTTTGAGAAGGTCCAGAGTTGTCGTCCAGCGTTGCTCAGTCTTGGGTGTCTGAAAGTCAGTCATGTCATCACCCTGTTGCAGTGGTTGTTGAGTTACTCTGTCTTCTTAGTTGTTGTATTAACTCTAATGGTTCTTGTGGTCTTTATCCTTATAAAATTGCATCATGTGTCTGCCAGATTATTCTTGCTAGAATTTGAGTTTGTTCTGATTTCTATTTCTAGGATTTTGTATTTCCTTGTCTCATAGTCTAGTGGTGCAATAACTTGCATATGGGGCTATATTTATTTAATCTTCATCTCGTTTAGTTCTCTTTGCTCTTCAAGAGCCTTTTTTCGTGGGTCTCTGAAGTCCTCAGTTTTCTAAAGCATGCATTTTCTATGGGATTGGTAGCAGCAATTGTAGTAATTATTTTGACCTCAGTGGCTGCTGCATAATTTATAACATTCTTTGGTATGGAAGTTCTATATTTAGTATCTTCTGGTGGCTTTTTTGAGTTGTTTACTCAAATCTTTGTTTTGAAATGGTTATGTTCAGGATCACTACAAGATTCAGATGGTAGTCTATTTCTTATTTTAATTTTGATGGTGAAAAAGTGCCAAAGTTGTTAGATATTGAGTCTGAGACAAGATGTTGCTGCCAACATCTTACATTGTCTATTTGCATGTCACTGTGATGCAAACTCGGGCATTAGCTTTTCTGAGTTTTGGGGCTTTGCTTGGTAATCATGTGTTTTTCTGTAAGTCGACATGTTCACTTACAAAGGTGACTTAGCAACATATCTTAAGGTCATGGCATATGGATGTTGAGATTATTGTTGTTCACTATGTACCACAATCACGATGAATGGTTTTCCAAATTAGGCCAAACAGGATTTGCTTTTATTTGATTGTACTCTTGCATTGGTGGGTCATTTCTCCATTTTAGATTGTACCCTCGACATTTTTGGTTCGGAAATTGTTTGATTGCTTCAAGATAAATTTTGCCATCTGATGTTCTCATTTTAGGAGCATTCATGTGCAATGAGTGCTCCATTCATGTGTAGGAACGAAGGTAGTGGCTATATAAGTTTGTGTAGAAAATCTAAATGCATTTTAACATATAGTATTACTGTCTGTGTGAAGAAAAGGTCGTTAGAACAGTGGTCTTATAATAATTGGTTTTGCATTGTGCATGTTGCTGATACATTTTTGCTTTGCTTTTAGCACCTTTGCCTGCTGATGTCCCTCGGATTGGATTTTAGGTGAAATTATTTAAAATGCGAAAAAAAAATTAAAGATTTGGGGTTGTTGGAAAAGTATTAAAAATCTAAGTGGCACCGCGGTGGCACAATTTTTATTTAATTTTTTTCTTTTTTAACGTCACCACAGCAATATACCGCCGTGACATATTGAAAACAAAAAAAATAATAAAATAAGCCACCGTGTTGGCATGATTGATTTAATTTTTAAAAAAAATATAACAGTTGAAGAACCCCTATCTAAGATAGCGGTTCTTCACTAGAAAAACAAAAAGAAAAAAAAAAAAGTAGTCAACACAGCAGCCTGCAAAAATGCAAGCTGCTGTGTATCAGGTGCTGAGCCATCGCAAACTGTCAGTGCGGTGGCTCAGCATCCCCTTTTGGCCACACTTCTTTAAGTGTGACCCATGACATTGCAGCTCACACTATTTAAATGTGAGCTGAAATGGAACCGATTCACAACACAAACAATATTTACACATTTCTCCTGCATTTTTGTTCTTACTCTGGCACAACACAACAACCATTGCATTAAAGTTTTTGTACCTTTTTTTTTCAAAAAATTTTGAGTGATTATGGCTAATTTTGACCCTATTGATACAAGTGTTTTGTATGGGCAGTTAAATCATCGGTCAGGAAATGTGTCCGGAAATCCAGATACAACTTTATCCGTATGATGCGGTGACATAGCTTTCTTTCGCGTCCTTCAACTAGTCCCACGTCACACGCTTTTTGCAAGTGCTCCAAAATATGGGTTTCTTGGTGTTTTACAGTGTGGGCATATTGAAATTGACACCCACTTAATAACTGCATTAGTAGAGAGATGGCGTCCTGAGATGTATACTTTTCATTTATCGGTTGGCGAAGCAACTGTAACACTGCAGGACATCGCTATCATCTGGGTACTCCCGGTGGAAGGTAATCTTATTATCGAGTTAGATACAAGGTATAGTACTCAGCGGTGGCAAAATTATTGTCATCAATGGTTGGGTTTTATGCCAAATGAAAATACTTTCAAATGGTCAAGAATAAAACTAATAGTTTTACATGAATTTTTACTGGAAAATACATGTGATGAAGATAGCCTGTTTGAGGTTGTGTCAGCCGGTCCGACTCGAACATTTGGATACCGTGAACTGGAAAAGTTCATAATTTCACGTTCGATCGTACGGGCTCGCGCTCGATTTTCTCTTAATGATTGTTGATCATCTCTGGAATTTTCATAGTCTACCACTAGCTGCTCCATTCTATTATACTGGTAAACAAAATCAAATTTGCGGCGTAAGCATCATGCTAAAGTAAATGAACATTAAAAAAAAAAGAAGGTGCTTACCACATATTCCCAATCACGGGTGTCAGTTGGTGGATAGCTTGGCGTGTTCGTTGACAATATGTTATGTAAAATCTGGACCCGAGTAATTTAGTGATATCATTTCATATAGTCAAGAATGGTATCACGATCGCCTTCAATAACGGGTCCATCCACCACCAGTGATTTCACATCGTTCCATTTTGCAACATAGTCCGAGTGAACGTTGCCCAGTCCATGTCTTGACGTCCCTGCCTATTTATTGTGTGTAAACGCCGTTCACTTATCAATGAGTTTGGGGGATGTCTTGCACATAGCTAAATTGGAGGAGAACCGTTTCTGGGTGATGCATCTCCACCAGCGAATAATTAATCAATGGGCAGTGTATATTCCACGGTATGCGCATTGCATAAAATGGCAATGCATCAAGCTCGCGTGTATTACCATCATACAGATTCCAAATAAACTACAATATCATATCACGCCAATCAATATATTTGGAAAAAATCAATTAATCGGAACGGTGTACCTCATTTGTTTGCATATGATCAACATGTTCCTTATTATACGTAGAGCATTGTGCGTCGTATGAGTATGAGATATATGATACGACCACCTAAATCAAAATTAAGAAAAGTAATTGGAATCAAAATTCTTTATGATTATATAAATAAAAAAAATGTTCATACCGTGCAGCATATGGAGGGATAGACAGGATGTTTCAGGGTCCATTATGGTTGGCATTAGATTTGAAGTTTCATTCGAGCGATTGGGTGCAAGTATTATGATGCGAAACCATGCTCATATCTGTAATAACTATATGGCACTGCCAATATTAGTTTTACCTTGTTGTGATGTTGTACACAACTCCCGATATAGATAAGTCAACACTGTTGAACCCCAATTTGAGGTATATTCCTCGTGTATGTTCTCCATATGTCGTAGATACAACAGCGACACGGTGCTCCTCGTAGGATCAGGGCACAATATCCCACCAAAAATGCACATGTCACATATACGTGCCTCCTGTAATACAACCTCAAATAGGCTATCTTAATTACATGTATTTTTCAGTAAATATTCATGTAATACTGTTAGTTTTATTCTTGACCATCTGAAAGCATTTTCATTTGGCATAAAATCCAACCATTAATGACAATAATTTTGTCACCGCTGAGTACTATACCTTTTATCTACCCCGATAATAAGATTACCTTCCATCGGGAGTGCCCAGATGATAGCGATGTCCTGCAGTGTTACAGTTGCTTCGCCAACCGATAAATGAAAAGTATGCGTCTCGGGACGCCATCTCTCTACTAATGCAGTTATTAAGTGGGTGTCAATTTTAATATGCCCACAATACAAAACACCAAGAAATTCCATATTCTGGAGTACTAAATACGAGTGTGACGTGGGACTAGTTGAAGGACGCGAAAAAAGCTATGTCACCGCATCGTACGAATAAAGTTGTATCCGGATTTCTGAACACATTTTCTGACCGATGTTTTAACTGTCCATACAAAATACTTGTATTAATAGGGTCAAAATTAGCTATAATCACTCAAAATTTTTTGAAAGAGAAAGATGCAAAAGCTTTAATGCAATGGTTGTTGTGTTGTTCAAGAGCAAGAAGGCACTGGTTGTGCAAGAACAAGAATGCAGGGAAAATGTGTAAATGTTTGTGTTGGGAATGAGTTCCATTGCAGCTCACACTTAAATAGTGTGAGCTGCAATTTCACGGGCCACACTTAAAGAAATGTGGCCAAAAGGGGGTGTTGAGCCACCGCACTTACAGTTTGCTATGGCACAATGCAGGCTGCTGTGTCGATTAATTTTTTTTTTTTGTTTTTTAGTGAAGAACAACTATCTTAGATAGTGGTTCTTTAACTGTTACATTTTTTTTATTAAATTAATCATGCCACCGCGGTCAGTATTATTTTTTTTTTTTGTTTTCAATATGTCACCGCGGTGACGTAAAAAAAGAATTTAAATTACAGATACACTTCCAGTATTTTGTAAAAATTATAGCTATTACTCTGAGGGTGTTGGTGTAATGTGTTTTTGGTGAGTGTCTTTGTAAGTTGTTTTTGAAGAGGAGTATAGTCGTAATTACAACTATAATCCTAAAAGGTGCATTTGTAATTTTTTACAAGATAATAGGTAACGATGTAATTTATCCTAATTTTGTATATTTTAAAATCATTTATAATTTTATGTTATTTTTGGTTGTGGAGAAAACAAAATAAATAGTTGATTAATATAATTATGATTTGTAATATTTAACTAAATATGTTTTATTTTTAATAAAAATTTTGAACTATTGAAATAACAAACTGAAGTAGGGGTGATAGATGAGTTTGCGAGCAGACTCGAGCTCAAGTTCGACTCGATTTTGAATTTTATACTCTATTCATAAGCTTGCGAGGTGGTTGATGAGCTTATTCCATTTTTTCTATATATTTTTATTTATAAAATTTTTATATGTTTAATAATATAGTCAATACTTTATTAATTTTAGTATTAAAATTGATCATATATAATAATTAATTTTAATTTTAGATAATTATAAACTATGGTACTTTTATTTATACATTTAAATTTTATAAAAAATTGTGCTTAATTATTAATTTAGTAAGTTTTAATATATTTTTAAAATAATTATTTGATATGACACATAAATTTTATGTTATGTTTGGTACTAATTGTAATCTCTTATCCTTTTTTAAATTAATAAGTCCTAACAATTAATTTATAATCTTTTATATCACTTTGGGAGTTTTATACTTATCAAGATATGCAATCTATTTATTACTTGTAAATTTATGCTACAAAATTTGATGAATTTCATGAATTAATCTGAAGATAATATAATAATGATGATGATGATAATGATATTTTAATTATTTTTACTGTTAATTTATTATATATATATATGATGAGATAAATCACTATTTTTTACTTGGTTAAAAAAATCATCTATTAATTTTTTTTTTTTTGTATAAAATAAGATCAATAACTATAAAAAAATAACTTATATTTATTTTTTTATTAATATTAATAACTATAAATTTGCTTAACTCGAGCTCAAGTCTTAAGAACTCGTCGAGCTCGAGCTATAAAAAATAAATTTGAGCTTGACCTTGAGCTCATAAAAATAGTCGAGCTCGGTTTGTTTATACCCCTAAACTGAAGCATCAAAAAATATTTAGTAACTACAATTCAATTAAGTATTTGGTACATTATTTTGGCATATTGAATTGTTTTGTTTATTAAAATTTCGATTGTATTTTGCTGAATTGAACACTCTAAGAAGCAATAATTTAATAGTTGCTAGAAATCAGAGGTTCATTATGCTTTTTTTACCCCTAAAATCAAATGAAAACTAATTTATTCAGAAAATATTTTATTTATATAATTTTAAAATAAGATTGAAAAAATTGTATAATCATGATTATAGTAGAATCTTTCTTCAAATTCATAACATTATCAAAATTTATATTTGATTGATTAATAGAGAATAAGTATGATGAAATTGGACTCATGGTCTGATTGAATTTAATTAAACACTTTATATAAACATCTTTCATTTGTTGGTTGATATTATTAAAAATGAATGACATTTGATTGACTGAAAGAATATTAAATACGAAGAAACCTATTTACGGCTTATGATTTAGTTGAATTTATTTAAATACTATCTAAGCCTAAGTAAAAATGTTTAAATTCAATCCAACCCAAAATAATTGGGTTGGGATCATGGTTTGAACGCATAGTGTAAAGATTATATTATTTATTTTATCCGTATTAATATAGTTTTTTTTTTAATTTTTACTCACAAATAGCGGTTATTCACACAATAACACCCAATTTTCAAATTACCAAAAATAGGTCTTATGCATTTTTCAAACACGTTTATCAAATACTACGATTTCTTCGTACATAAGATTTTCCTCAATTATTTCATCGAACTAATTTCTTAATTTCTCGTTAACGTTTCTTCCATTTTCAAAGTATCCCTTAAGCTCCCCAGCAACACAAACTTCTCAACTTAGAATTTGAATATGGAGGAAATTCTCCATTCCACCGTTGTTAACGTGAAGAAAATCTTAATTCTCTAAATATTGCACCGTCGTATTTCCTCTTTGATGCGAACGTGGAGAACAAATCAGTTGGAGCAGTAGAGGACCAAAAACATAGAGGAGGCAGCGTGGTGGTTGAGGGTGGCAAGACATGGAGGTAGAGCAACACAACTGCTTGGTATGCACTTATTTTCTTTGGCTTCGTGCAACTTTTTGATGAATGCTTTTTCTTTAATTTTTTTAAGTTTTTATTTTTTACTATGGAAGTACATTCATTAGGATGGGTTTTCTTTTATTAAATTGGTGAAGGTCACCTGTCTGAGAAAAATGGTGAGAAGGAAGAGAAAAGTTCCTCATGGAGGAAGTCTGTAAAAAAGAAGCCTCAATGAGCATGAATCAACATAAATAGGGGTATTGTTGGTGTATTGCTGGTATCTTGATTACATTCTATAATTTTAGGGCCAAATTGCAGGGAGCCCTCCTGTGATAGTCATGATAGGCAATTTACCGTATCAAAATATGATTTTTAAGTGAAGAACCATGCAAAATGCATCAATCAGAATGTCCCAAGACAAACAAACAACTCTGAACCGAACAAGATCGATCCCGAAGAAAGTTGTTCAAATGGTCTGCAGATGAATTTTTTCAGACTCACACAGGAATGTGACAGCTTTATTAACCATGTACCAGTAATCATAGACATCAATTGCAATAAGTCAATATCTATTTTTCCAATTAACCTTACACGATTGTTAAGTGTTAATACATATTCTTTGACATTGTTTTTCAATGGTCAGTTCAATATGTTAGAATAGAAATCAGCCTCATATGGTGTTTTGAGAAGCTGGACTTCCTGAAAGTTACCGTTCGTGGCCACACGAGGTTGAGTTGGTTGATGTCCGGTGAGCCAGAATTGTGAAGAAGAGAGCGGGACACCTTCTGGGGTTGCATGCATCATACGCTGATCCACACTGGTCCCAAGTTCATCCATTTGATTGTTTACAGGCATCAATTCAGGTCCACATGAACTCCACGAGTTGCTTGACAGAAGAGAGAGAGCACAGCGATACTCCGGTGCTGCATCTAAGTGGGAAGACATAAGGGGTCCCTTGGAACCTGGAAAGTCAAAGAGAGATATATTGTTCACATGTGACTATCCAAACACGCGAGAATTCAGGTTATCCCCTGAAGCAGTACCAACCTGGATCCAAAACTGTAGGTATGGAGCTCTTCGACACCAAAAAATCATTGGCAGCAGTGCCGTGCATATCGATGGCGTGTGGCAGATTGATGCCTGGCATATGCATTTGCTCATCAGTACCTCCATCTCCATTAGACTTGAAATGATATCCTTTTGTTAGGGTGAACTTGGAGTTGCTAGCGCCATCCCATGTGGTATTAGCAGGATTTCTGGAGTGAATAAGTGGAGCATTGTTCAACAGAAAACTAATTTGTTGCCTTGCCTCTGCACGTATGGAAGGCAAATAGTCAGAACTATCAACAATAACAGGCTTAGACTAAATTTTCAGCGGAAAGTAAACAAAGCCGATGCTATCAAATCCTTTGTCCCCTCTTCTAATGATTCTATACCCCTTACCTTTTGAGTTTTCAGTGTGGGATTGTTCTTGTTGTTTTGTCTGGGGGTGGAAAAAAATGAGAAAAGCAGAACTTAAAATGGGTAGGAAAAAGCAGGCTAGCTAAAAATAAACTACTGGCCATGTGACACAATTGCTTTGAAGATCAAACTATTTGGTGATGTTACTATTGCGTCAAATCCTGAATCTTCCGACATAATTGTGCCATATAGCATCAGACTATACGTAGACAATCGACACGGAATTTTTTTTCCTCATGGTAAAACTCCAAAACTGGTCCATGTTTTTCTAACAGAAAGAATTCTAGAGACAGAAACCGCACGGATAGTCCTATAAGAAAAGCGACCTGATTCACAAAATGAATACGATTAATTATTTCAGAAATAAATAATATATCAGACGTCGGTTTTACATGTGTTTTACCTCCACAGAAGAAAACTATATGAAATAGATAAATCTGCAGACAAGCTAGCCATGTAAGCTCGAATGTAAGCATATTAGCATGCATTGCATTTATGCGTAATTCCATAGTGATCGAGGAAAAACCAGCAAGATGTACTTCCATACTGATAGTGGGGCATCCAACAAGATTAAACAATATTAATTAATCGAGTAAAACCTAGACACAATACCATAAAATGGTGATGAGAGCCTTGTCGAATTAAACTGGATAGCTTCCTGATGTGGCTTCCTGCGTCGTGCATTATGATCCGATAGTCTTCTTCGACAACTGCGCTTCTTTTCGTCAAATTCAGACAAGGTATGGAACCTTCAAGCAACAATTTACGAAGAAATAAATCTTTGTGATTCCCAACTGGCTAAGAGCATGTGCATGAATGGAATCGTTGTGCAGTTATAAGTAGGTCATGTTGGAATTTACAGTTGGCCAATGAAATTTAGAGTCAGATATATGGTATTAACTGACAAGCAGTTGCATGTAATTTTACAAGTACGGTTCTTCTTGTAGAACATTACCTGCTACACTGTTGGCAAAACCGCCGTTCAAGGCCTCCAACAACAACCTTTGGGCATTTGGAATGGCTGTCACAAACTCTATGCTTTCTGTGATATTCTTTAGCTGTTGAAAGATCAATATTGCATCCCTCAACTACACAGCGTGGTATGGGAAGATTTTGACCCAATGACTTAGTTTTCTTCAGTGAAGTAGCAGGAGTAGGCATCGCAGAAAGAGGTGCAGTCTTAACATTGCCTCCAGCACCGCTATTCTCAAAATATGTCCTCTTTCCAAGTTTCAAACCAATCAACGGTTCCACAGAGCCAATGGAAGCATCCATGAGTGGAGAAGTTCCAGAAACATCAGCTCCTTCCATTTCCATCTTCTTGCTAAAATTTCCTGAAAAGCCCTGAAATGTTATGAGGCCAAAATTGGGATTTTGCATGCCATCCTTTGTCGAGGAGTCAGTAGAAGCCGATATCGAGCTCTTAGCTGAAGAAACATGCCCACCATCTGAGTCAGAAGCACCACTGTTCCCACCACCTGCGGAGAGATTGAAGGATCCAGCATCAATTTGTCCATCATCAACAATCGTCCAGTCTGCTAATTGCAGCTTCTTGGGACTTTCAATTGCTTTTGAACCAAACCCCAGAAAGTTTTCCCAGTCCCACTTTGAATTCCACTCCATCTCAGCAAAATGGCTCATTAATGGACTTTCTCAAATCTCCTTGTCCCCGCAATGCATCATAAACTAGGCACTGGATCTGCAAAGTGTAAAATCGAGAAACCAAAAACATGCTTAGAAAGGAAAAATTACAACACTAGAGAAGCAATTCCACATATCAAGCACACAGTAATAAGGTACAAGTCATCATAGAAGGATCAACTGACAAGGAGAGCATATGCAATCAAGTTCTCAAGAAATTATCAGAAAACATTACCTTGGAGATATGAGAAGTACTGAACCCATGGAGAAGCTACAATCCCGGATACGTGAAGTCAGAAAATCAGAAAGTGGAAACTAACACACTTCTTTACGAAAACACAGGTGCAGATCAACTCATCACCACAAGAACACAGCAGAGAATTTCAGATTCTTCTAAAAGCAGAGCAACAAAGACCCATTCATCACCAAAAAGTTCAAGTCAATCAAGATTTTTACAGCACAGAATTTCAGATTCTTCTCTTAAGAATTCTCCACAAAGATTTCCAACACAACTTCCCACCAGAGACTAGACTAATTCTCCAGGAACAGAGTCACAACATTTACCCTACCATATAATTCAAGGCAGAGAATTTCTCTCTTATTTCCAGGCAAGAGAAGAATGTGAAAAACGACAGTATACTCCTCTTCTCTCCTGACCTCTTTACTTAGCAGGTCAGATAACTGAAAAAAGATTTTTACTATTTACTGCTCACTATTTAACCACCCTTTTATGAGAACAATCAAAATTCTCCTTTATCTCTTTCTTTTTGCTCTTTATACCTTTACCAAAACTGATGTTTTTAACTGCTCACTTCTTTCCTGTAAGGGAGACAGCTATCAATAGGGATGAGCATGACTACGATTTCATATATATACATACTTTTTTTACAGAAAAAAGAAAGGCCTCCATTTGTCACTTTCAATGACTTTGACACCAACTCCAAAATAAAGAGTAACCCAATAAACTATGAATTTTCACAGTTCCTTGGTCCAAAAATGTTTATCAAGAACAGCACACCACTGAAAATCTATATTTATTTGCTTCAGAATTTTCACCCTTTGATCGATGGTTAAAAAATGAAAAAGAAAAGAAATATAATAGAAAAGCCCATGGTGGTTGATGGGGCAGTTATGGTTCCCCATTTAGGATTCTTTATTGGAATCAACAAAACTTTTCCCCCCAGAGCAACAAAGAAAATGTTTTCCCTTCTCCAAGAGAAAATCAAGAATAGGAAAAACGAAAGCACACCGCTGACGACGTCGCTTTGCCCATCCTCAATGACGTGGTAACACCTCAGACCACAACACCCCAACCCCCAAGCCCAATCCCAGGCAAAAAAAGGAAAAAGAAAAAAAAGAATATTTGCAGAGGCAAAAGAAGTAGAGAGAGAAAGAGCATCAATTTCCAAAGCGGAAAGCTTTCGCCCTTCCCATCTCCTTCAGACATTTTGGGAAACTTTACAGCTACTAATCCCCCGTTACTGGAAAAGACTTACCTCTGCTGCTTCTCCAAAAATAGCAAGCACAACAACAACTACCACATCCCTAACCCAGCCCTTCATTAATTAGCTCTTACTTTCCCCCAGCTGAAAACCATCTCCCCTTTCGGAACAAGTAATCATTAGAGCAGCACAGAGTTAGTTAATCCGACAGCAAAACATATGATTAAACAACCAAAAAAAAAAAACAGACAGAAGGATGATCAAACGACAGAAAAGGGCGAAATCAGTTGATAAGGAGAGAGAGAGAGAG
>NC_026152.1:12757773-12780081 GCF_000512975.1 Sesamum indicum
GGTGGGGGGGGGGAGTGATAATGATATAGGGCTGCTCTATACTTGATTAGCTCTTTTATTAGCATTTACTTCTTTATATTTAATTTCTGCAGCTCTCATTTCATTGCAGAAATATAATATAATACTCTCATAATTTAAATTTCTCAATGATTCATCTATGTAACTCATGCCTTTTTAATGCCCCCCCAACACAAAAAAATTAAAAGAATGGGATTCATTTAAATCATGGGTTTTTAGTTTGGTTTGTTTGAGACAATAATACCTCGATTTCAAGCTGTGATTGCATAATATCTCATCAATGAAATTAATTTCAAATACCAGTTAACGTGGCACGCAACACTTACACATATATAATCACATTGATATAGCACATATTTTTTAAATATAATATTAGACAAAAGTGTATGATAAATATAATACTATATTAGTGGTTAAAAGTTAACATGAACTATTTGAAATAAATAAATAATTATATTGGTACTTAAGGATTATAATTGATAGTTTAAATTTTGGTGTTACGTCACAAACTCAATTATGTACGAAAAGTGACTTTATTTTTTATGTTAATGTTGGTAATATGTGGTATACTTTACGTGTGTGCGTAACTTTAAAAATATTTATACCATAAAATTTTTAATTGAATTAATTTTTTTTTGTAGATAACAAATACTTAGGAATTATGTTTAAAATAATAGTTTAATATAAATGTTGGATTTATAAAATTTTGTTGATATAAAAAGATAATGATATAGTATTGAAGAGGGGGGAAATGCATGAGAAAATTAACTATTAAAATGTAGTTATGCAAGACAATGACATTAATTATATTCAACCTTCATTGATTGTAATATACGATGAATAGTATAGATAATTAATAAATTTAGGTAAAACATAAAATATAATCATCATAATTAATATTATATGATCTGATTTTTTTTGTATGTTTTATTTGACTGAAAGAATTTGAATTTAATATAAAATTAAAAAATATTGGCTGAAAAAATTGATGAATTTCAAATTCATTGCAATACCATAATATAACATAAAATAAAAATTTAAGGATTTAAAATTTTATGAAAAACTGTTTTAGCAAATTTAATGATATTAACGACTATCACACATTAAATGTTGACAAAGAGCTTATTCAGCTTATATACCTCAAGGAGACCATGTGTCCACCCGAAGTCCCATTGGCTGAAGGCCTAATGATGCTGTCATGCATTCCACATCAATTGCAAATGAGAAGCTTACATTGTTTATAAGTTTCCAAATCTCTGCACCCTAAATTAGACGTCCTTGTAAGGACACCCCACAAGGCTTCGGTCAGACGGAACAACAACTTGCGCTATAGAGCATCGATCGCGCCGCACACCACACCACACCCCATCAAATATTATGAGCCTGATCTTCCCAACTTAAATACATCAATTTGAGTACAATAATATAACAATGTAAATATATTTAAAACGTATGTATCTGGACGAGAATATTTAATAAAATAAAAATAAATAAATAAAATATTTTACAAGAGCACAACCTCGACGACTTTGAGTCAAAAGTAAATCCATATTTGGCTGAAGTACGCAACAAAAATTAAATAAATCTAAGAAATAGTTGGACCACTTGACAGTTTGATTTGATGCTGCAATTAATATAAATAATAATAATTATGGTCCAACTGTCATTAAAATTCACGAACTTTTCACACGCTACATGGGAATATGGGATCAAGATTTGTTAATGTCCATGTATGGTGTTGGGATTTTCTAGTGTTTACCGATTTTAACAATAATTATTCTTATTATTATCAAATTTAAAATTATTTATTCCATTCACCAAACTATTTTTTTAAAAAAAACTATAATGATATTATATATATCAAATTAATATTTTATAATAAAAAAAAATTACGATTATTGTAGAAATGAAGATAACATGATATTCTACTTGAAGTGCAGTTAGAGAAAAAATCAGTTCATATTTTATAATTCAGTTTAGTTGCGTCAGAGTTCTTTTTTGTATTATTTTTTAATTTCTACACATACAACACTCATCCCACCGAGGAAAACACTTTAATAATATACGATTTATTATATTATTCAATATATTCAATTTTAAAAATTGATCCAATACATAAATACTTCAAATCAACAAATACATTTAAAAAAGACATACACACTTATATTTATGGGAATTAAACTCACATTTTTTTATTATAAGTCCTCGACTTATCAATCGAGCAAGATTTTATTGACCTTAAAATTTAAAAAATTCAAACCACTAAACTGTACCCTAAAAAGGTGTCATCATGCAAACCAAGTGTGAGATGCTAATAATTTGAAGCAAGGAAGGAGATCTCATTCCTCATAGTTAAATATGGGGAGCACGTGAGCATATCAGCCTCGTTTATGCCTTCCACATGTACTTTCACTGCTCAAATCTCCATAAACAATAAAATATGTGAAATAATCTTAAACTATACGAGAATAAAGCCACCAACATACATAAACACGTCATTATTTTTTAATTAATCCGCTAATATTTTGTTGTGGTCTGATAGTTAAGGTCGGTCCAGTATTTTTATACACACAATTGGAAAGCTAAATTCTTGTAAAGGGATTTATCTGTGTGTTGATTCTCATTTGATTATGTTTTGACCTTTTTATAACAGTAAATCAATTATAAAAATTCTAACCGACACACGTATAGACATATTAATCTTACTTTACAATTTTTGTTACCCTAAAAAGGAAAAGAAAAAAGGAAATAAAGTTGGTTGACGGATCTGCTGGACAAATGTCGACATTGATCTTCAGTCCAATTTCTGTCAAGTGGAGTTGATGTCTGATTTAATAAAAATTAGTTTAAAGGAAAATAATAATTGATTAAAATTAAGAAACAACCTAAACACATTTTGGATAATCTTAAAATTATAATTTATATGTTGTCTTTGTCTCTCTTTTTTTCAAATTTATCTCTTACAATGTTGTTGCACTGTAAAAAAATTGAGTTTCGCTATATTATAAATGACCACGGTTTAAAAGTTGTGGTAAAAATTAATATTATTAATTATGATTAAATAAAATCAAAGCAAAAAATTTAAATTTTTATTATAATTAATCAATATTCACCATAAGTTTAATCATAGTCAAAACATTTGCAAATACAACGACTAATTAAAGTCGTGAAGCTGTGGTTAATATATGTTGTCAAAATTGTCTTCTTTAAACTATAATAATTAACGGTAGTAAAAAAGTCATATTTTTTTATAGTTTTGTAGGGTAATAATTTATTCATATGAGATAATTCGTTATGACAGCTGATATAAAAGTACATTTTCGTCCTATGATTAATTGTTTTTATGAGGTTGTCGTTTGCAGACCACCACAAGCAATTCAGTAATTTGACAAGATGACAAATTTGTGGGGTTCTCTTTTAATTTTTGCAGCAGTAAAAAGATTTGTTATGCCCTTTATTAATTTCTATTTTTTTCATCACTTATTTTCTGCAAAATATAAATATCAGTTGGTATTTTTACGTATCAATAAATATTGTTTGACACCTAATGAAATACCCCCATAAGAAATAATTTTGATACATGTGGTCCACATAAATCCAGTCCAAGAAAGAATAAAAAAGTCCAAGAGCACTTAACAGCCCAATGAAGTCCACAACATACAAGAAGAAGGAGGAGGCCTAATGTACCCATAAAAGTGGCCTCATAGATGAAAGATCTCCCCCAATTCAAGTATAGGTCTTCAAAAAACAAACGTAACAGCAGATAAGAACAGGACAAGACTTAAACAATCTTTCCCCTCTATATCCGATAATTAAGGAAAACATGAAAACTCCAGGAAGACACCCCTCTATGAAATATAGGTTTGGTTTCCAGGGGAAGACACCTTCTAGACTCTGAAGTATTATTGTCAATTTTTACTTTGCACTTCAATTGTACTCTTAACACGAATTCTCTCGCGGATTTGATAATCATATCTCGATTTCTCATTATGATTTTCTTTTTATAATTATTTTTTCTTAAATTCGATACTAACTTGAGTGTTGGAGTGCTAATGTATTGTTTTGCAGGTTCTGTTTCTCAAGTCTTTTTACTTATTGGCCTGAGTCCATCACCCAAGTCCAAACTTACTGGGCCAGTGCTATTTTTCGCACGCATCAATGTTATTAACAACCTTGCAAAATAGTGAAATATAATGCTAATTTATAGTAGCAACGAATTTTAACAAGAAAAATATTTATTTGGTAATTAGTTCGTTGCTGATTTTAGTATCAAATTTTTTTGACTGCTGGTTCTGTTATAAGTATTCCTAATGGAGATATTTGTTGGTAAAATTTTGAGAAAATTATAATTTTGGTCCCAAAGTATAGGATAATTTGCAATATTATTAGTCTCATACTCTTTGAAATAGTCAATTTTAGTCCTATATTTTTTGAAATAGTCAATATTAGTCCCATTTTTTTTTAAATAGTCAATATTAGTCCCACAATTTAAAAAAACGTTAAAGTTAGTCCAGCGTCAAAAAATTTACAACATTTGATACTAATGGGACTAGTATTACAACGGCGGGACTAATTTTGCAATATTTTTTTAAAATGTGGAACTAATGTTGGCTATTTTAAAAAATTTGAGACTAATATTACAAGCCATCCTATATTTTATAACCGAAATTGCAATTTTCTCTAAAATTTTATGGGGAAGTTTTCAAACTTTTTGCTAAGTCCAGCAACAAAGTTTGCAAATTAATATATTCATTTCTAAATATAATTAGAAAATATTGTGTTTTTTCAGTGTTAACTTTGAAAAAAAAACTTAAAATTTTTATTCCTTCTTATTTGTACTAATTACCAAAAGGTTTACTCTTTTTTCTAATTTTTCTAGCTATTAGCATAATAGGCACAGTTGTGAAATAACATATACTATAATTATTATTATAATTCCACTTTATGAGATTTTAATAACGTGGTACGAAACATTATGGAAACACAAATACCAGCAACCTATCACTTCACATGTATACCCATTTTTTACTTTTATAATTGAAGAGCAATTTTAGGATGTTAATTTTTTAAATTATTTCACCAACTTCTCAGTTTTTTTCTCTTTTCTGATTTTTTATTTTTCCTCTCTACTCAAATTATATATTATTTTATCTTTTTTATTCATCCTATTAAGATGTATGATTTTAAAAGTAATCAATATTTTTTTTAAAATTTTAAGTTAATTCTACACGCATAGTCTGTGCCCCACATACATTAGTTTACATAATTCACATTGCATCGGATCGATCAGAAGGTATACTCTACTTTATAAACACGCCCATTCCGACTAATGTAGATTAATTTTTTTAAAAAAAAAATTTAATGTACTTTTTTATTTCAATTACTATATATATATATATATAAATATTTCCTTAAAAAAATAAATTATATAATCTTTATTTATATTAATTAATATAGACGATGCAATAAAATTTAAAATAAAAAATTCAATCCACAGCCACGTGGACAAGAAACTCGTAACAATAGCCCCACCTTGAGCCGATGGGATTAGTACGTTGCAAGTGGGGTGGGTCGATCTGATAGCCGAGTGATCAAATTTCACTTACAAACTTTACAGACTATTTTATGTAGGAATTGGCAGTAATTTAAGGGTGGAGGGACCGATGGGTAAATTGAAGTATAAAATAGGATAATTACACTGTTCTTTTTATGTGGTTTGTGTAATAATATGTACATCTCTTGTAATTTGAAAATTATATTTAGCACTTATGAGATTTGCTTTCTCAATTGACTTATTGTTGATTTATTGCGGGTCAAATAAATCTTTTTATGATCAATTTACCATCATATATCTTCATGCGTTAATGCATGTGAGGAGATATAGGTAGTTTAGTCGGAAAAATCATTTGATCTGCTATAATTCAGTAATAAGTCAATCGAGGGTAAAAATATAAATTTTCATTCAAGTTTTTTGTTAATATCGGAAAATTTTGTAAAATTTGAGCTAACGGGGGAACTTATTTGTTATACGAAAGTAAATCTCAAGAATGTTAAATGTAATTTTTCAAACCAGAAAAAATCTATATGTAATTACACTTAACCTCAAAGAAGGAGAATGCAATTATCCCCACAAAACATTTACTACTAGAACCAATACTCCACGAAACTTGAGACTTCAATTCCTTGGTGGTTGGTAGTTGGTACTACACATTATGTAATAAAAGGACCTAGCAATACTAATTTACAAGAAAATACACTCAGTAGAGACGATCAAACCGTTCAATAGTGATAATTTATTTATGTAAAAGATAAATTGTGAATTAAAGTTGGGAAACCAGTTTTGATTTTATTTTTAATGAAAAAAAAATAAAGACACTCATAACACAAATATTACTGTCTTGTTGTATTTCATTTAAACATTTGCAAGAATTCTATCAAATATATTAGTAAATTAATATAAACAAACACCAATAATTAGTAACTTTAAAAAAAAAATGTACAAACTTTAGAAGAACTCATTTAAAGGTGTAATCTTTTTCCAGCAGATTTTGGCTTTGGTCCACTATGAAGTAATTAGGAGTAGGGAACTATGAATGCTCTACAAAATTTTGTAGCAAGGTATAAAAAGTGCCATATTCTCATTGTATCACCCATTTATTTTATAATAGTCTAGACTATAGATAATTCACACTGCATAATCCGTTGGCTTATTGTTACAAGTTTTTCATCGATCCCATGTCAGTTGAGAGAAGATCTTGGGGGTATTTGTAAAATAGGATATCCCTTCTCAAAAATTCGACTTTTTTAAGGAAGTTGTGCCCATAAAAAGTGGTATCAGAGTCAGGACCTCACTAATGCATATAAAAATATCCGGTGTGGGTATTTGATAGAAATCCGGCCAAGGGACTGTCCACTCCGCAAGGACATACGTGGATTAGGTGGAGAATGTTACAAATTTTTCATACAACATTGATTGGGAGATGGTTCTAATAGGAGAATATTACTAGTTACTCATCTCACACGGATTAGAAGATGAACCTGATTGTGTTTTATAAAATAAAATATTTTTTTCTTCATAAACACTTAGGAAAGAAAAATAATTAATTTTTTTTAATCAAAAGTCTTCATTATTTTTATTTAACTTGTTATAAATTAAATATAATACATGAATTATAAATAACTTGAAATAATTATTGAAGAAATATTCGGGAGAGAATGGATAGTATGTAAGTGACGGAGAGAGACAAGAAACAAAAGAAAAATGACAAATTAAGAAAGATACAAAAAACTATCAAATAATTTAAAAAACTTCAAAAAAATAATTATTAGTTTAAAGAATATATATTTTAACGGATAAATACAAATTATAATATCATATTGTGGGCCTAAATGGGCAATTTTGGCCCATTCTAAATTGGGCTGTGCTCTTCTAGCCCATAACTCCCCCATCTTAGTTTGAAGATTTCATTTTTTGAAAAGGTAAATGGAGTATAGATGATTACTACGTCGCAAGTGGGCAGGCCCAATTTCACAACAAATTTTATTTTCCCACGTCCACTCTCGGACGGTCAAATGGCACAATGGTGACGCCTTCTCTCTATAAAAGACATACCAGGAGTTTGACTTTTGGGAGTTGGGGAATTAATTTTGATCCTCTTTGAAAATAAAATTCGACAAGTAATTCTCAGATTTTGTTAAAGCATAATTCAATAACTTCTCAAAATTTAGGGTAAAATACACTAATATCAATTGAGATTAGGCAAAAATGCACAAAATACTTTACATCTTGTAAAAAATTACAGCTACATCCCCTGAAAGGTGTTAGTGTAATACTTTTTTTATATTTGTGTAAGTTTCGCCTTTGAATAGAGAGTATGGTTGTAATTACAACAATACTTCAGGAGATGTAGCTGTAATTTTATAAAAGATATATGGTGTTTGTGTATTTTAGCCTGACTTCAGGTAATATCAATATTATTTTACCCTAAATTTATAAAATATTAAAGTTTGTAAGCTGTTTTTTTATAAAAGAAAAATAGGGGAAAAATAAACTTCTAACTATTTTTAAAAAAAAAATAATTAGTAATTAATAGTTATATTAAATATAACATTTTATAAGTTGGATGATCATGAAAATATGTGAAAAAGATATGATGATGGTAATAATTATGAGGTATGATGCATTTGGGCCACCTCTCTCATTAAATGGGTTGTAATCATTAACTCTTCTCTCCTCTCCACATATAAAATAATAATAATAATTACAAGTAGCTCAAGGACATAATCAAATATATAAACAAATTTATTTAGAAGTAATTATTCTTCGTTTGTCTCTTGCCTTCTTTTTTTTTTAATTATTATTATTTTGATAAAAACGATGATTTCGTAATTATATTAATATTTTAATAAATTTAATAATATATTAGGTTTGAATAATATATTAATATAATAAATATTTATAAAATAAATTATAATAAACTCACGTAGAGTACGATAAATACCCACATTATCGATGGAACTCGAGTTCATGACTCCCAATTTATTATTAGGACGTCAACTGTAGCCACTAAGCTAAGACATTTTTACTCTGCTATCTCTTGTCTTATTCTCTCCTTTTTACTGATAAAATTTCAAATAAAAGGCTTTTGAAATGATCTTTTAGGCGCCAATATGAATACTCGACAAATGTACTACTTTTGCCGTAGACATTTTCAGTATTAAAGGGTATTTTGATAAATTTATAAATTTTTAAAATACTTTTTAAGATCTTTGCAAGTAAATAAGATATTGTTGAGTAGGTATGTCAATGGGGGGTATTGCCTTACTTGGACCCAGACCCAACAGATATCCATGATATTTTTTTCATATCCCATCCATACCATACTTTATAAAATATCTGCAGGGTCTTACACGAATTATACCCATAATAATTAGGTAGAGTTTGGGTCTTACCCATTTGAGACACGTTTGTTTTTTTCTTTTACAATATGTTTAAAAGATTAAAAGTTTTCATATTTTAAATTTATATTCAAGTCAAACAATGTATATATGTTACAAAATTAACTTAGTAGTGGATTTTCATGATCTGTCAGTCGATAAACTAAAACTAATCACTTAAATTTTAATAGATGCAGTTGAGAAATTTAAATAATGAACTTGGTTTTATCCAAATGACGGCTGATATTAATAAAATTTTAAATAAGAATCTTAAATTTATCCAAACAATGAATCAATAATATGAATTTATTATGAAATCAAGCCAAGTCCAAAATAAAAATGAAGACGTAAGAGTTAATAAAAACAAATAAAATCAAGTATGATATATCTAATAAGTATCAATTTGCATTTGTATTCGATTTTGATTTGATGAATTTTTAATAACTTGGGTTCAAACAAATTTTATTTTTTCCATGTATTAGTCAAATTTAACTAAATTAAATTAATTCATTTTTTTTATTTTCTAAATATCAAGTTAAGTTTGCCTAATTTGATCATAAAAATAATCTTGAGTAATTACAAAATCAACATGAAAAGCTCCAGCATATTTGGTCAAAATTTTAACAAGTAATTAATATAAATAAAATGTGTAATGAAATAATTTTATACTATTTAAATTTTTTAAATAATATATAAATTTAGTCGCTCGATTTACTAAAAATTTACGAATGCAATAGTTTTAAATTAATGAATAAATAAACATCTTTGGACTTACACTATATCAATATCCATTGCTATTTTAGGGTATTAAGTCATTACCCATATCCATATTTATTTCAGGGTATTAGACCCTGCCCATACTCACTCATCTAATTTCATGGGTCTAGAATATGGTAGGACTTCTTACCCATTGGGTAAGGTATGGGTATGGGTTTCAAAATTATTTTTTAGGTATGAGTAGCGTAATACCCTACCCATTGATAAGCCTATTGTTGAGTATTTCACAGTTCTTTTAAAAATGATTTTCTAGCACCCAGAAATAAGATTTAAAAAATTTGTAAACTCTTTATTTTTTAAAATATTAACAAACTCTTTCAATTTAAATTATACTAATTACAAATCATAATTCTTATTAACATTTTAAAAGCTTTATAATCTTATCTAAATATTTTCACAATTTATATTTAAATAAAATTGATATTTTATAAACTCTGAAATATCTTATAAAATGTACGAACTTATAAAATTTTGGAAATAAGTAGACCAAATATCCTCTTCTTTTCTTTAAAATGATATGTACATATTTACATCAATATGTGAATTATAAATTAATAGTTCTCAATTAACACTCAAACTACTTTCTTGAACAAATATTCTAATTGCAACCCAAACAAGCCTTAATATACTTCTGAAGGCAATGACTAAAGGCATGACCAACTCATGTACTTCTCAAGGCATGACCATCTCATATGGCAGTACCATACTTTACTTGTTGAGTCCATGTAAAAATGAATGCGCCTTTGCTAACTTCTACAAACTTGTTTGGAAATGCATTCTAAATGGACAAGAAGTCCATTTACAAAAACATCGAACGTTTGGATGTTATTACTGAATCAACTTATAAAAAGGGTAAATTACACTGATACTCCATTAGATTAGGTTTAATTACACAATATTTTCTATCATTTACAAAATTATAGGTACATGCCTGAAGTTTATAGTTGTAAAAAATAAGTCCACCCTCTGTAGGTGTAAACATTTTTAATTAATGGTTGTACTTGTAATTTTTCAAAGGTCAGGCAGTATTTGCATAATTAAACCTCAAAAGCTGTCGATGTAATTTACCCTTTAAAATAAGTCACATCTGTAGAATTTAATTTTCAGAAAGTGGGGATTAGTAGCTTGTAAAAAATGTATTTACTGCACTTTCAAGAAGTGAAAACTAGTAATTTTTTTTACCAAACACGTTTTGTTAATGCAAAATACTTCAAAAAACACTTATTCAAAAGTGTGTATTTTAGATGAATTTCTATTCCAAAAGTACTTCCACACATGCACCATATGTTTTGTCCTAGTAGTACGCGGTCGATCTTAACAATCAATATCAGGATGAGATCACGGATATAAGTCTCTCAAACTGGTACTGTGAGGGTGATTATGAGTACTTATCGTTAGCACCATCATTTAACCAAGCAAAATAAAACTGACAAAGAACCAACCATCTCGACTCATAATGTTTACAGAGATGCAACCACCTGATATTAATCGTGGCATGATATATAAAGAAAAATAAAATATTTGATCCCAACAAACATAAAATAAAAACCTAAAATAAGTGGTTCTTGGTCAAAAAATCTCAATAACCTAAACAAGTGGGTCCCAAGATAATTGTTAAAGAATTGCACACATGGGGAGATCCCATAATTGATTAGAAGGGAAGAATAGGCGTGTTTATCATCTCATCTCAAATTATAGAAAACGTGTAATGGCCCATCATTTGGATTGCGACGTCTTTTAGCTACCTATGCTCAATTAAAAAAATGGTTGGTATTTTACTCAAATACTATACCAAATACGTACGTGTGGGAAAACTTCAAGCAACAGCTTCCAATTCAAATCAATAAACATTGTAAGAATAATAGGTTTGTTAACTATCAACCTTTATTATTGTTTCAAATTGTTTGAATTATTATCGAACTTAAAATATTTTATTTAAATTTAAGTTGATTAACAATAGAATCAAATTCGAATAAAATTCTAGTTAAATTGGATACAAGTCAGATAAAGTAATTTAATAATATATATATATATATTATTTTTTAGTGATTGAATCGAGTTCGAGTCGAATTTAAAAATTTATTTAATAAAAAATTAAGTTCAATTTGATTTATTAAATGGAGGGAAAATTACATTTCTCATTCCATAAATACATTTTCAGTTTCACTGCTTACGAAATTTTCGATCTTTTCAGAACGGAGGAAAACGATTTCGCCAAATTTCTAACAAAAGTTGGTAGGACGACTGAAATTGAAAATTTTTTTAAATTACAATACGAAAAAACAGTTTTCTTTTTAATTTTAACGAATCAAAGTCAAATAAAATTGCTACACATGTATCACAAATCGAATATCAAATAATTTGATTTATTTTTGTTTTTATTTACAGTAAGTTTTATTTCTACCTATATAAATAATAATTAGTTATTAGAAGTGGCGGCATAATCATACCATTAGCGTGGAAAGGAGTGAGGAAAAAGGGGTAGAGGAGAAGCAGTGTAAGCCGTTGATGTCCTGTTTGGGAAGATTCATGGCCGTTGATTCTGACTTTGAATGAAGGCTGGATTTTGGACCAGAAAAAATAGTCATCAATCTCCAAAGGGAAAATGCCGGTTGCTTTAATGACCATTTTACCCCTCCAGAACTTCCGTTTTCAACACTTTAACCCATAAATAATTGGGAGGAAAAGAAAAAAAAAAAAAAAAAAAGGAGAGGAGAGAATAGTTTTAAGAGGGTTGAATGGGCAAGATTTATGGGGTATCACATGTTGCATTCAGACTTTAATAATGTGTTGCCCATCACCCTAACATTTGCTGCCTCAACAAAATCAAATGCATCATTCAATTAAATTTTGTCTGCTTCCGACCTATATATCTACTTGTATGGGAGAGATGGGTAATTTTGCTTTCATAAAAATAGCAACTCTATCACTCATATTTTGTGTATTTGGATCCCATCTCTTCAATGTTACTCCATTTATCCATACTAAATATCAAACACCTCTTTCTTCTTCTTGCTCTCAAAACCTCTCACCATTTGATTTTGGAGAGGGGGTTTATATAGTTTCTACCCCATTTATTTGGATGCGCTCTACAGTCATATTTGTGTTCTTAATTAATTAAATTGAAAATGAGTTAGCGTTCATAATAAATGATATTTGTGTTAAAATAGGAGTTCGTTTAAATTTGCTATTAGACCTAACGAATCGAACTCGACCATTTAATTTTGATTGATTCATATTTTATTCACCTACAATCGATTAACTATACCCCCTACAATCCACTTGTAATATTGAAATTTACATCATTTTCTAATTTGTGTATATAAAAGAAAACCCCCTAAAAATACTAATTAGGAAAATAAAAAAGAAAAAACAAGCAATACAACCCCTAAGTTTTGACAAATAAAAAAGGGCAACAGGAGCCTTTGCCGCGGGAGGCCATGAGCTTTTCATTCCAAAAATACAGCATTGGGTGTGCCAATTATCAATAGTTTATTAAGTACAAAAGAGTAAAGTAACCACATCTCGCTAACAAAATGAATTTGGACAAATATATCCTAAAAGATAATTATACTGACACCTCATGAGACCAGACTAATTATATAAAGATCCCGTATTTTATATATAATTACAAGATAAACCTTTCAGTGTAATGGGCCTCACGAGCCCTTTACGTAAATAATTTTTCTCCTGGAGGTGTTCATGTAAATTGAAATTACAACATCAAGGGATTTACGTACTTATAATTTTACAAAATGCAATGTTTGTATAACTAACCTAAACTCAAAGGGAATCAATATAATCTATACCATATAAAAAAGAAAGGTCGTCCACACTTACAAACGTCTGTTAATAATATTACTGCACTAATTTTTTGTAACATCAAAAGTCCATGTCATCTGATAAGATGACTAACTTAATTAACTTTTAAAATTTTATATTAACTGATAAATTAATTTTTATTTTATTTTTTTTAATGTAATGCATCGATGTATATATTTTATTTTTGTATAATATATTTTAAAATATATAATTATTACATGTACGTAAAAACAACGTGCCACAACGGCTAATTTACCCTAAACAGAATGACTATTTCACTAAGTTTTCAGTCATGCACTTTTAAGATTGATAAAATAATATTTAAGAAAATATCAGCTTGATTAGTTTTTTTCTTTAATCACATGTATTTATCTATACTATATATATAAAAAAAAGTTCTCCACGCTCACAAACAGCGATTAATGACACAACTGTACTAATTTTTTGCAACATAAAAAATTCCTTGAAATATTAAAAGGTTGGTGAAGATGCAGGTGGGCTTCCATGAGCTGATTGAAAATACTACCAAACTAAGTACACCTTTTTGTATTCTAATCGCGTTCGAGTAACGAACAAATCATTTTATTATTTTTATAAATAAAAATAGAAAATTATTATTATTTAAAAAATAATATTTATATGATTATATCGATATCTCACAAGTAAATTGAGTAACATATCTGTTCAATTAATACATCAATATAATTTGAAAATATGAAATAAACTACGATAAATCCACATAAAATGTTACCAATCAATATATTAATATAACTGAGAATAATAAAATAATTTACAATAAAAACACATAAAATGAAATAAATATTCACATAGAGTGAGATAGATACACACATATCTGGTGGGACTCGAACTCTTGATTTCAAACTTATTCATGGGATCTCAACCTTATAGACATCATGGTAATATTCTGAGTTGTATTTACCATTTAATATTCTGATTGAAACTATTTGAAATAATTTCTCTAAATTTTTTGCTCGAATCGAAATCTGTCCTTCTGATGCGTATTAAGGTTGAGTAGCATCATATAAATCGAAAAATCATTTGCATATTCTAAGTTTATCGAAGAACTACCCTACAAAATAAGACTAACCTGACACAGTAAGATGTATTTTCAGAATAAAACTGTAAGGTTAGCACTTCAATTATTTGAGGGTTGTGCATAAATAAATTTTTTAATTGTATTACGTGAAAAAGATCATAATTTAAAATGGCACAAATACTGAAAGAGTTATTTAAAATAAAAATAATGATATTTTGATATTTCGTACAATTTGGTAATCTAAAATTAAAAAATTGAAATCGTACTGAAATTAAAATTTTTATAAAAATTAAAAAGATTTTGAGATGGGTTAAATTTTATTGATTTAATTAATTTATGGAAATGTGAACATCTCTAAAGCGAGCGATTTTATTTCAATGATAAAAGAAAAAAAAAAAGGAAGAGGGGCAATTTAGGAAAGAAAGGGAACAAAAATATGAATGGATTAGGAGAAAGAAAGAAAGAAAGGGGGACAAAAGTTTGCGTACACGGTCAATACTACTCATTGATCGTATGGCCCGGATGACGTGTGAGAATTTGATTGGCTGAAATACAACACAAAGCAAAATACAAATGAACCACCCCACCCCCTCCATCAGACAGAACCCACCCACACACACATACATACAACCTATAGATATATATATATAGAGAGAGAGAGAGAGTGAGGGTTGGTGGGGAGGGGTGAAGGGGGTGGGTTGGGGGGGAGAAGTGTAGTTATGGAGTGAATGATGGAAGGGGTGGCCATGCTAAGGCAACTTATTGGACAATTACAAGAGGTTTTGGAACTCTACGGTTCTCCTCCTCCTCATACGGTTCCTTCCAATTACTTCATTCAGTTGCAAGCTCAACCACAGCCCGAGTCGCAGCAGCATCCCCTCAGGTCCCTGATTAGTCTCTTTCCTTTCCTTTTTCTTTCTTTGTATTTTTAAGTTTCTTCTATTTATTTTTGGTCTGATTCTTTCTAGGTTTAAGGTGTTGTTGTGTGTGGATCAGGGTTCTGATTTTTGGATGTTTGTGTTGGGGGATTTGGGTTTTTTAGGTGTTAATTTCTGGAGGAAGAGATTTGATTTTTACCTTTAGTGTCAGCTCAAGATATCCCTGTATTTATCGTGCCTTAGTTTTTGGGATGTTTGTATGTTTAAATGGGAAGGATTGTGGGGGTAGAATTGCTAATTGTTTGAGGTTTCATACTCTTTTCTTCTATGCCAAAAGTTAAATTTCTGTAAGCTGGGTGGAATTTTTTTGACTTGGTGGAAGGTAATGAACTGTTCATAAGAATTTCATGGGTAATGTGTTCTGTTAGCCTTACATGAAATAACCCAGTCCAGCTCAATAGCTCCCAATTTCAGAAGATTATGGTTCTCTTTCCTGAAAGTTATTTGTTTATGTTCTACAGTCCAACATGTTGGTTTTCTTTGATTTTCCTCTTGTCAATATCTTGTTTAATTTATGGAACGCTGGAAATTTACTTGATAATAAATAGGAGCTGTACCCTTGGCTAGGCAGAATTAGTGCCACTGACAGTTGTGAAACATTATTTGGTATCAGTAGGTGTATTGAACGGTCATACATGGCATCGGCTGTGTTATCTTTGCATTTAATGATATTATGAGGTTATATTTGGTTCATTGATGAGTCACGTGTGTTAAATGCATATGGTAAAGTTGCTATTTGGTATATTGGAATTTGGATGCTACTCATGCTTATGTGCTTTTATCTGTGTATTATTCACATATATTTAACAATTAAGGTGAATGGCAGATGCTGATCTCTGCAGTTAATCATAGTATGTTTAGACTTTCAACGTGAAAGAAAGCTTTTAGTTCTTTTCTGGTTGCATGGTGAAGTGGAGTTTTAGACTTGAAGACATGCAATTCTTTTACTTATGAAAGATGATATCTGCTAATTTCTGCACGTTTAATACTTTTGGGGACATTCTAGAGAATTTACATATTGAAATTGATGTTGGAGTTGATGCAAGATTAAGATTGAAGTTCAGTTCAGGAGGCTCACTTTCAGCATTAGGATTTCTTTGGGTTGGTTTTCCAAATATTGCATCTTTAGAGCCACTTAAGTTCAGGATGTCTCTTAATGATTTTGCACTCATGGTTATAAAATGAAAGAAGAAGAATGAAGGATGGATGTTATTACCACTTATGGTTTAACAGAATCAATATTACAGAAGTTGGAACCAGCAATCTTGCCATCAATACTACGGAATTGAGCGAAAGAAATGATATTCCAAAAGCATGATGCTTGATATGGATTCCATCTTGGGTGTGAAAGCTAAACTGTGACTTATTTCTTTTTGTAGTTTATGTATTTTTTCTTATAACAATCTTTGTTGGTCGCTTGGTCCTTTATTAAAATTCGAGGAGAATTGAGGAATTTTATTCTAAATTGCTATGGTCTTTGATCTTCAAAGACCTCTCTCTACATATGGAAAACTTGTTTATTTCTTATGTTTCCGATAATTTCATTCCACTACCAATTTAGACTCTCACATGCCAAGATTGGTTAAGCAAAAGTGGTTGCTATTTGCATGTATCTTAAAATGACACGGAAGCTTGTGACAACTTGTATTGTATTGAAGAAAGAATTCTTTTCCCCTACTTTTTTTGGTTTCTTTCTTTGCTTTTCTCCTCCTGTTTTTTCTTTTTTCTTTCTTTCTTTTAATTTGTTTTTGGGCATGGAATGAAGATGTGACTCCTGAGTCCCGAGTCCGCAGAAATTTGATATCCTATGGTAACTATTATTCTATACATTTTACAGAATTTCTTTTCCTTTTTGGCTCAGACTCACAAAAGCAAACATAGAGTAATTTACTAGATCTAGTTGTTTGTTGTCTGAATGCTTTGGGAGAGACTCTTCTGTCTTCCTGGTGTGCATTCATGAAAGAATTTGTTTCTTCCTCACACGTTCATGAACAATAATTCATCAGGTTCCACCTCTTTAGAAAGGGAAAGAACAGGAAGTTTGGTTTGAAGTTCTGAAGTGTTTAAGTTTATTACAGTCTCTTTTTCCATTTTACTGTTTGCTTTCTGCCGAAGTTGTCGTAAGACAACTTCCACTTCCTGACATGGAGTTTTTCTGATTATCCACCATCGTGAATAATATTATTTCTGGAAGAGTGCCTTACTCTGTAGATAAAATGTAGTTTTCTGCATGATCATTTTGCCCACTATTTTTAGCAGAAATGTCTTTGTGCAGAAAAATGTCAACTGAAGTCTTTCTACAATGCTTATCTGATTTTGGTTACATGAACTAAATATTTTCAGTACATACTTTTGAATATTTCTTCATTCTTCAGTGGGGAGATAGTTATTTGTATTGAATATTCTCTCTCTCTCTTTTGCACTTTGGTTGAGTTCTGTTGATTTTCCCTGGCTGTAATAGGGCTCTAGCCTGAATGAGACTATCGAGAGAGTTGGTGTAAAGTACATACAGACTATAGTATTAGTAACATAAATATATGTACATATATGCATGTATATATATGGAGACAGAAATAGAGAAGACTATGGTTTTGAAAGATTAAATTCCATCAACTTGTTTCTTTTCGTTTTACAAACTTTTAGCATCTGAAGATACTTCGGTTATTCTGCAGATGGTGCCTTTTCAATCTTGAAGGACGCTCGTTGGAAGATAGTTGCTGTAATATCATAATGACTGCTGGTAAATCCAAAAATCTGAAAATGCTGGAACCTGGTAAACCTCCGCCAACAAAGAAAGCTCGAAAGGAGCGCAATCAAGGCAAAGCAACTACCACTATGAACTTGACCGAAAACATGGAACAGCATATCTGGAAGGAATTTCCAGAAGACCTCTTTGAAGCTGTGATAGCAAGACTCCCGATAGCAACATTCTTCCGTTTCCGTTCAGTTTGCCGGAAGTGGAATTCATTGCTGACGTCCCAGAGTTTCTCCCAGCAATGTGCTGAAGTGAACCAGCAAAAGCAGACTTGGTTTTACACTATCACTCATGAAAACATCAACACAGGAGCAATGTATGATCCGTCGTCGAAGAAATGGCACCATCCAACAGTTCCTGCCTTGCCAACAAAACTGATAGTCTTGCCAGTGGCATCAGCAGGGGGTCTCATCTGCTTTCTTGATATCGGACACAGAAGCTTCTATGTCTGTAATCCTCTGACAAGATCCTTCAGGGAGTTGCCTGCTAGGTCTGTTAAGGTCTGGTCCCGTGTGGCTGTTGGGATGACTCTGAACGGGAAGTCTTCCATCTCTGGGTATAAGATCCTTTGGGTTGGTTGCGAGGGGGAATATGAAGTCTACGATTCCAAAAACAACTCTTGGACTCGTCCAGGAAGCATGCCCTCGAATATCAAGCTTCCACTTGCACTAAACTTCAGGTCTCAGGCCGTCTCTGTCGAGGGGACGCTCTATTTCATGCGTTCGGACCCAGATGGGCTTCTGTCCTACGACACGGAAAACGGGATCTGGAAACAGTTTGCAATCCCGGGCCCTCCACATCTAAGTGATCTCACATTGGCTGAGTGTGGGGGGCGGATCATGCTCGTGGGGCTGCTGACCAAGAATGCAGCCACATGCGTCTGCATATGGGAGCTGCAAAAGATGACCCTACTGTGGAAGGAGGTTGACAGAATGCCAAACATATGGTGCTTGGAATTTTACGGAAAGCACGTCAGGATGACTTGTCTGGGCAACAAAGGCTTGCTCATGCTGTCACTGAGATCAAGACAGATGAATCGGCTCGTTACATACGACTTATCAAGCAGGGAGTGGCTTAAGGTCCCTGGTTGTGTTCTTCCACGTGGGAGAAAGAGACAATGGATTGCATGTGGCACTGCATTTCACCCTTGTTTGACGGCGCTGGCTTAGTTTTGCCTTGACTCAAAGTCCGCACAGCATGTCGATGTTAACAGTATGTAATCTCAGATGGCTGCAATTGAGCTCTCCACAGCTCGATTTTGCTTTCGAATGATGAAGACCACCTCGGAGCAGGCGAAAACGGTACCTTTTCTTTTCTCTTGTATAACCATCAAACATTGAATTTGTGATCCGGGGAACAATTTGTATGGCTTCGTGTTTTCAGTTAGCTGGCTTGTGAAGGATATCCAAAGCTCTAATCTCCATTCAAATAATCACTGTACATTCCTTTTCATTAAGGATATTCCTCGTACTATCTGCCATTTTCTAATGTTCATCTCTTGGACCTTGAATTCGTAGATAATAACTTAATTAAAATATAAAGCACAAAATTACATTTTTTTCCAAAGAAAATAATTTTTCCAATGTATTTTTTCATTAAAATCTAATAATGGAAGTATTAATACTCATAGATGATCCATGTAAAAAACCCAACAGGGTATTAGTTTTTTGTAGTAGAATTTTAATAAACGTGTTTAATCTTTTTCTGGGACTTATTATATAGTCATAACCGTGTAACATTTTATAGGTTTTCTTGAAAAATTCTAGGGAGAATCAATTTACACTCCTGCCCTATTGTTGATCTACACAAATTATTCATATTTTCATGGGTACTTACACAAATTACTTATAGCAATGTTTTCCGCCCATGAATAAATTTTAAAATATCACACTTCTCCTATCGGAAAAAACTTTAAAAAAATGGGTTAAATTATTTTATAGTATGACATTTTTGCCCTCTAGCTATGGGAAGTTATGCTAATGTAATGATGTTAATGTTTTTTTGTCAATATATGTGTACGTTTTAAAAAATAGAATAATTTGTGTAAACGAATAACTCCCAAAATCGTACAGACATCTCAAGAAGGTTGCTTCCGTCCTTGCCATTAAAGCATATTTTGTGTTAAGAAGGAGGAAGGAGGGGGGGGGGGAGCGGCTTTTCTGATCTCCTTTACATATTATTATGCAAGAAAACCACTACATCTATGTATGAAGAATTTCAAAATTTTGGTGTATTTTACATATTCATATTTCAAATTAAACAATTGTATTTAATACAAATAATGTTTGACAAACAAATCCAATGTTAGTCGAAATTTGTTGACATCAACTTAGAAGATGCATTAAAAATCATTGTTATTTTTTAAGTTGATTCATTCAATGGTTTGACAATTATATAAATCCCCTCAAGTTTATTAAAGGATATACATATGAAATAACTTTTAAAAAGGTAATTGTAAGAGAAGTGTAACTTGACAAACCTCAAATGACATTTGTGTAATTTGACTAAAAGATAAAAGACTGATCCTATTAAACATGAATGAGTTTAACTCCTCAAATATGAGGACTCCAACATATAATTGAACCGAACCTCGTAGCAAATTAGCATAACTCTTAAAAAGGGTAAGATAGAATTTTTTTTCAGAGTCATTGGGGCCACTGGAGATGGACTAATGTTCTAAACCCATAATTCGATTAACATTCAGAGAGGCCATTGTAATTATCCTAAAGGACAATGAATTAGAGGAAGACGGGAAGAAAATAAAAAAAGAAGAAATTTATTATGGTAAAGGTTTTGTCAACAGTCTTCACAACAAAACTGCACTGTAAGCTACTTCAAGCACTCAGTTTACTAGATCTGGGCTAACCACCACAAAGACATTACAACAGTCTAAGACGGACCGACGACACAACACATAATGTGGTTAAGCCATCCCTCCACTTGTTGCCGTCCTGATTATCTGGAACAGCGCTGAGGAAAGAGAAATAGAAAGTATCAACTTACTGACACATAAAGCAAGATGCGGAAAAATGATAGAAAAATGCAACGGAGACTGGTTGATGATGTTTTAAGTGCAAGCAATCCATAAGCTCCAACTTGAAGGAACCAAACTCAACCCAAGACAATAACATTAAGAAATGCCCCCATGTTAGAGAAAGATCCGCCAAAATTAAATGCTTCTCAACATTCAAATTGTGCAAAATGAACTTAACAGCAGCAGCAACCACATTTGGCCACTTATTGTCAATGTGTAACCTAAAACAATAACAAAATCAACTCCTATATTAAGCAGTAGATATGTGGAAATACAAATCTTGGAAACCATTGACGGAGTGTTTTATGGCTAAATTTTTAGTACAAAATATTTTGATTTTTAGGCCATGGTTCCTACACTACATAAAATTTTAATGTTTAAAAATATTGCAATGGTAGATGCCTTCATCTTAAAATACAACACAAAAATTTTGGAACAAGTACAGCATAATTATACATTCTTTGGGAATAGAGTTAATACTATTTTGATGCTATACGAGGCATATTTATTATCAAGCAAGTATTATCTGGAATATCCAAATCACTAATTATTTAATATGTGCATTTAATTAATCGCTCTTAACAAGGTTATAGCTTTTAGTTAGGAACTCAACTTTTTCTCTCAAATGATCTATCATTGACAACCAAAACTTTTGACATTGAGATCCTAGACTAAAAAGTGTACGCATTATGCAATTTGATAAAAACTCAAGAAAGGTAGATCAACAAGATGGTGTTAATATAAGTAAGATTTAGAAAGACTTACATGATCCAATGACAACAAAAATGAAAAACCCAAGCAAGATAGGTCCGACAGACAAGTTATTTCCCTTCTTGGTGCTAGTCTCAGGGACAGCACCCCGCTTGGTAATATTCTTCTCAAACTTCTGGACCTTCCTATCAGCAAGTCTCCTTGATGTTGTCTGTACATGAGATAAAAATCACCAATAATCATGTGAACTGATAAGAAA
>NC_026152.1:12780091-12786688 GCF_000512975.1 Sesamum indicum
GAACAGGTCAGGTTCACAAAATAATTCCCCCGTGTAACCAGATCAAAATTCTCACAACGAAATGATTTCAATTGACTATGTTAGCATTGCTTCTAATAATAAATAATCAGAGCCCTCAATCCACCTATCCCCTTATCACAAGGCAAAGACAAGACATTTAGAACCTCCATTCCCTTATCCCAATGCAAAGACAAGACGTTTAGGCCACCCCTTCAGAGAAAATTTAAGGAGAAAATCTTGGTCTTTCTTCACACAGCAACAGAATTAGAAACGCAAAATGATGGATTTAGCAACGGAATTTTGCCTAGTGCCTGATCATAGATAATCAACAAGGCACAATCACATGCAATGGTTCAGCTTTAAATTTCAACATGCTAGGTGCACTTGATAATTTTAAATGTTCACTTAAAAGAGATTTGCATCGGACCATTGTAATCCTTCAATACCAAAATCAAAACAAAAAGGCTGATCTTCTCCACTCAATCATATTATCTGTTTTAAATACTTAATCAGAGTAAAACAGCACAAGATATCCGTTTCCTCTCACTGAACTGGCAACACAAGAGGGTTTGCTTCACCATATTATCCACCATATTCCCACAATTCAAAAGTGGAAAGAGTAGAATCATCTTCTCACCCAATAAAGACACACAGCGGCAGCATTCCAGCCAGATCTATGACATGATAAACGCCATACTGAATTTTTAATTCATCCACCAATTAGCTCTCTTTTCATCTGTTCTGGTTACACAATTTTTCATCCAATTTAACACGAAAACAAAATTCCAAACCTCATCAATCATCTATTCACAAATTAATATCAATCATGGTAGCGCACTTATTCCCGCTGCTTATTTCCTAACGCGCTTCCCGAATCAAGCATCAAATTGATCGAAAATTTTAACAAGCTACATTCTCTACGGATCTACACAGAAGAGTCAATAATTTTGATAAAACGTAATCATAAAATCAAAAAACAAATAAGATAAAGAAAACCTAGGCACTCCAATAAACATAATCACCTACCACGTATCTAATTAGCCAAAAGGGGCAAATTACCATCAAATACAACAAAAAAAAAAAAAACACAAACTTTACCATTATTACGAGTGAGATCGGCTATCCGGTGAAGCTTCCAACGAGAAGTTGCCGGAGAAATCACAGGCGGCTGAGCTCCGGCAAGGCAACAGGATACCGATCTCCTTCCCTCAGATCTTTTGCTTTCTCTCTCCTGATTTTTCCTCTCGAACTGTTCGTTGTTCAGAAACTCATCCCTTTCCACCTATTTATATAGAGAGCAATTTTAAAGAGTCCCGTTGACTATTTCAACCAGCGTCACAGTCTAGCTTGTGATTGGCACAAACACGTACAATTTTCTACGTGGCGGAACATTATTGGACACGTCCAGATAATTGGCCTTGGTGTATATACGCTAGCTCCAGGAAATAGGACCTCATCCTTGCCGTTTCTCCATGTGTAGCGTACGGAGATTGCGCCTATCATCTGTTTGTTGGTTGGTTATTATGACTCCGTAAATGTTTGTTTTCCTTCATACGAACCCCCCAACTTAAATCTAATTATATAAATATCCCCTAACTTTTTATAAAATTACAAATAAATCTCTTAAGGGATGTTAATAATATAATTTAACTCAAGATATGTATTTGTAAATTTTGTCATATTGAATAGGCGCACTTGTAATTAACTACAACCTTAAAAAATGTATTTGTTTTTTTTTTTAACTATACCTAATTTCAAAGAGTTTTGACGTAATTTACCCTTAAAGAAAGTTATATATGTTTACCTAATTCACCAAATAATTCTAGTTCGAATTGAAGTTGACCTAAAATTAAACTAGTTACATATTTGAGTGTGCACAGTTCGATAAATTGATTGAATCGAACTCATATAAAATATTGAATACAGAATCAAAAAACTACAATTCGTATTCGGTAATTAATTTTGAAAAATTTTGGTATTCAATCGGTACTACAGGTATTTGATATCGATAATCCTGTCGTAACGAATATTATTTTGTTCATAATATATATTATAATTATAAATAAATATAAAAAAGTATATATATATAAATATTAAATATCATATTTATTTATGAAAAGACTAAATTTTATTATTTTAATTAATACAAACATTAAGTAATAAGCATCAACTATTTTATTTTTAAAAATTTGGTTATTTCGGTAGAAAATCAAACCTAACCAACGGTTTGGTTCGGTTTTACTGAACAAACACCCATAATTACATATTAAGTGAAATATATTTATCATGTGATTTATGAATATGTTTCACGTGAAATCATATAATTAAAAAAAATTTAAATATCAACCTTTAATGTTCTAGGTGTAACTTTTTTGCTACCCAAAAGTTTGTTACAACATTATGCATTTCTCCTATATATATATTTATGTAAGTATTGGATCACTATAATCGAAGCTTTTTCGGTGCTGTTTTTACGATATTCTTACCTATAGGTCTTTACCAGAAGGAATTTACTGGTTACCAATATTATACAAGAGCATATTCACCTGATCTAAGGTAAACAAATTCAATATTAAATTACGCACATCGTTCACTTGTATATACTAAGTAGCATGTGTCCTGTGCTATGCACAGATTAAATTAATTAATAATTAAAATATATTTTATAAAAAAATTATTTTTGTAAAAAGTCAAATAAAAGAGATGCTTTTAGATTAATAATAAAAATAAATTTTACTCTTCAAATTACATTATATTAATATTAAAAAAGTTAAAATTCACAAAGAGATATCTGAATAGGAATAATTGAGTAAGTAATATTTCTATAAATTACAAATTATTTGGGAGTTGGCTTTGAGTTTATGTAGACCCCTAAGAACCACATGATGAGTTGAATATAAAATATTAGTAGGTCCAAAATCCAGTAGATGGGAAATGGGCCGTGTTTTAGTAATCATTTTCTTCTATTTGATCCCTAAATATTTTAAAATTTAATTTATATAATGAAAAAGAGAAAAACAATATCTTTACTTTCAAGAAAAGTAGCTATTGCTTGTAATATAATACGAGTAAACTTGTATAATTTGTTGTTTTTGGACTAATAACCATGTATATTAAAAATTTATTTGTTAGATCATAAAATTAGAAACTATTTGAAATATATGACAAAATAACTATATTTTCAGAATTAATTATAAAATTAATAGATATGCAATTAATTCTAATGATAAGGAGTGTATGTGGTGTGGGTTGGATTAATTAAGTAATTTTTCAGCCCAACTTGATGTTTGCAGTTTTTGAAAAGCTTAGCGTAAGTCCAACCCGACAATCATAAAAGCTGTACTTTATAGTCTAATTTAGTTGGGCGATTGGGGCGATTTTTAATGTAGAGTCAATCAATTGTATAATCATATTGTAATGACTTATACTTTTTATAAGATTATTTATCATAATAAATGGATTTTTCCATAGTAATAGTTAGCAAAAATATAAAGATATGATTTATCAATTATAATATATAAAATATACATGGTTATATATTTATTATAGAAGAATATATAAAAATAAAATATAAAAAAATCACCACTTCTTTTTTAATAAGATTGGGAAAAAAACCTCTTATTTTCAATTAAATTGATCACAATAATATATAGATATTAAATAAAAATGATTTGAAATAAAATAAAATGGCCATGAAAACAAATTATAATATAATAATAATATCATCTATAACAAGCACACAAAAAGATACACACACAAGTATGTGTGTCGGATATATAATGACTAAGAAAGATAAATAAAAATATACAGCGATTAATTTTTTTTTTTTCTGTGGAGAAGTAATGCATACAAAAATTTAAAGTATGTGCATCATATACTTCATAACATAAAAATATATTAAAATAAAATAAATATATTTATTTAGTTTATTTTAACTTGGTATTTTTTAATTTTAGTTTAATATTTGTTCAAATATTTTTTCAGTAAGCCTTATACATTCTCAATAAATATTACTTTATATCGATGATCACATTACATGAACAAACAACGAAAACAATGGGACATTGTCCCATAGATTACTTTCGTTTCATAAAAAAGTCTGTTCTTTCAAGTTTCTACATTGTATCTTCTTTTATTTATATAGCCTATATATTTTTTCTAGTTACTACGAAATTTTTTAAATATTTTTATTTGAATAGCCTATATCCAAAATATTGCGGGGTTTTAGCTATTTCAACAAAATACAAATGCAGGGGGTAAAATATATTTTAGCCCACAATATGCAGTACAGAGGGGGGTTGGAGCTGCTGTGGCGTAGTTCTTGTCACATTTTACACTTGGTACAGAAGAGAAAGGACATAGCACACAGCAAGAAGAGGGACAAATATGAGAAACAAAGAGATCTACAATCTAGTATAAACCAAGAAAACAACCTCAGTTCAGAGATAAGAGATGATAATCAGCACTCAGAATTATAAAGCTGAGTAGTTTTAGATATTACATCGACAACACTTCGGCAGTGTGTAAGATAAAAGATTAACAATTTGTTAACAGTTCAAAGACAGAGAGAGTATAGCAGTTAAACTATAGGATGAATCAAAAAGCTGGCCTTTAATTGGTGACCTGAATGCACGGAGAGCGTAACAGCTCTGACCAAAATACCTGTCAATCGCCAACAAGGGGAGGTTTCACTTCCAGCATAGCATTTGTGCAGAAGCCAAAGATCACCACGAACGTGCTAACATCCGTATCAGAGAGAATACACTTTCAGGAATACCGGTAACTTCAATCACTTCATGCTCATCAATGTTTACATTCTTCAGTATCCTACTCCACGCTCCAAATAAATTTTTACCAGGGAGATCATTGCTTCCAAAAAGTTACCATGCAGCAATATAGCCTACACGTCCAATTGAATTACTTCAATCACCTCAGGCTCATCAATGTGCTAACATCCATATCAGAGGTCTTTTGACTTATGTTTGGACCATTTATTCAATTTCCATTGCTTGGTTTTTATCATTTCTCCAAGGGCATTCGGCTTCTCTGATCTCAGGAAATTCCTTCCACCATATTGGTATTGGTATTCCCATCATAATCAACCTCCTTCACGACCTTAACGTCCTCATCAGTCTCCATAAACTCAATTCCTTCCACTTTCGACATCACTTCAAGAATTTCTAAAGGAATCGCTGCAGGATCCAGCTGACGACAACCCTTAACAGACTTTGGTCCTTCTTGACCAGTAAGCAAACGGGACGGCACCTGATGAGAAAACCGAGACATTTCTTCTTTAGGGATTCTTCGTATTTCCCTTGGGTCAAAATGCTGATGGAAAACTGCTTTGAAGCCAGCAACTTTAACCAGGGGAATGACAATTATTCCCAGTTCCTCATCATAGTCTTCAAGTACTTCAACCATGTCATATTTGTGTATTACTTCATCTTCTGTGAGCTCATTCCACTCAGGGGACCAATTCCTGTACAAAGCCCAAACATCTCCCTTCCGAGGAAGTATTTCAATGATCTTAGTAGTGCGTTTGACCCATCTGACGTTGTGTGAGAAAAAGTCCACTGAGTTACAAATTTCAGCTCTGCTTATTGCAAATTCCCCGCATGTTTTCGAAAAACCACCTGAAAACCAACTTACATGGCCCATTCCTCTATGGGTTACAGAAGTTAGCCAACTCATCCTCAACTTGAAGGGATTGAGAGATATCACATTGTGAATCATGGCATAGTGCCGTGGCATCCCATCTTCATTGTCATAAACAGCCCACACTTGGTTATCTCCAAAACATTTTTCTGTTCTGTCCTTGTCAAAATTATGAAAATCAGGATCTAAGACATCTACTGACATTTGCTCAATAAGTTCACCGTCTGGATTGAACCCTACAGTCCCAAAATTCAGTTTGTCATGAGGGAATTGACTCTTAGTCTCCACTGGCTCACAAAGCTTTTCCTGACAGTGTACAGAGTGATGTGTAACAGTCCTGTCATTTATGTTTGCAGTTTCATCTTCTTTGGAACTTTCAAGAACCTCCTCTCCAGCAGCATGCCTCACCATATTACCTGAGACGCTTTCATTTAGTTTCTCAAGGATTACCTCATGAGCCTTCTCCATCAGCAATTGTTTAACATCAACATGGCGTACACCACCATGCTTGCTTGTACATTTCTGAAGACCATCCTGTCTAAGACCAGAAGCGTTCACTTGGTGAAGTGTTCCGCTTTCAAAGTTCACCTGTTTCATTGCCTCTTTGCTCGTACCAAAATCTTCAAACCCTTTTCTTCTCTTGGCAGCATTAGGATGCGCTGGGAATTCTCCACCCATTGATCGTTTGGATGCAAGATTTTTCCTTCGCAATGCCTCCTCTCTTCTAGCAGCAGCCTGTGCTTTCTGTCTTTCTCGTTTCACTTTCTCATAAGCTTGATGAACCATATTTGCAGCTTGAACAGCAGATGCAGCGCCAGTTGACTCAGAGAAAGGAACCCACTGGAAGTTATTGTGATTGGACTGGTTACTATGGTTGAACCCTGAAGTTCCACATTGAGTGGATGAGTTGTTTCGTGTGCCATTAGATCCCTCTTGTACTCT
>NC_026152.1:12786706-12789671 GCF_000512975.1 Sesamum indicum
GGTTGTATGAGATGATATTTTAGTACTCTTGGTAGATGGAGGATTAATTTCCACTGCAAAGTAGGCCTCATGGCAATTGGGGCAGAGGAGATTGTGATTGAGATACATTCTGAGATATTCATATTGCATCTTACATCGATGACAGACAGTCCAGAAAGTGTGACATTCCTTCTTACGAGATTGATAAGGACCAGATGAAGGATCCCTCTTACTGACATTACCCTTTGGAACCTTCATTTGTGAAACTGCAGTCTTTGCCACATTATAAAATCCATTTTGTGCTGGTGATGGTGAAGTACCCTCATTTCTAGTCTGATTCCTCTGCTGAAATGCTGCACCACACCTCTGGTCATATGCTATTCTGTGGGACTTATCTGATAGCAAACTCCAGGCTTGTGAGACAAGTTGAAATGCCCCTTCTGCCCCAATAGACCTGTTTTTATCAGGATGAAGCAGAAGAGCTAGTTTCCTGTACTGTTTTCTTATTGTCTCATCATCAGCTAGAGGGGTCACACCGAGCACACCATACCAGTTTGATTCTCCATGTATTTTCTCCTCTTCAGCAGAAATATAAACCTCAAGAGTCGTCACCATTTGAGAAATGCCCTCTAGTTCAGGATATAAATTTTGAGCCTTGAGAGCAAATTTTTTGGCCCCCTTAATGTCCTTTGCTCGAAACTTCCTCTCTGCAATTTCTTTCGCTCTCACAGCCTCATCTCTGTTGCACTCCATCTACCCTTTGACTCTCACTCCACCACTTCCCTCTCTGATTCATGAAAATAAAGACACCATAAAATCAACAGCCCATTCCACAACTAAGAAATATGCAAGTTCCGCACCAATTCAAATGAAAGTGAGAAAACAACTAATAGAAAAGCCAATTCATCCAACACCAGCACATCCCATTAAGTGCTGAAGCAATTGCCAAAATCAAATGAAAATCAAGATTTAGAAACATTCATTTGAACACTCAAGAAAACAGAAAAATGCAGCAAATTTAAAACTGACATTTAAGATCAACAATATCCACCAGCTGACCGCCATAAAAATTAAACTTGCACACGATATATCTCCGCTCAACCTAATTCCTGTTGAGCAAACCACAACTACAAACATAACCACCAGAACTAATTACATTCTCCTCCACAGTACCCCAAAACCCGAACAGCCAAAAAAAAAAGAGAAAAACAGAAATTAAAAAAAAACGGTAGTAACAGCAAGAAAAGCGCGATCCCGATGCTCCAAAAAAAGAATCTAATAAGTAAAATAAAATCACATTCTCATCTCGAACAACCAAAACCCTAGAAGGGATGATCAGTACCAGAAGTAGAGGTTCGACCGTAGAGTAAAGCGAGGGGTAACCGCATACGAGAGGAATACGTATAATCGCTACCGAATTGAAGCACAGAGTTCCATCAGTGGAAAAAGATTTGATTATTTCGACTTTGCCCCAAAATTTCCCCCAAAATTGGACTTTTTTCCGGAAAAAAATCTTCTTATCTTTTTCTTTTCCCTTTTCTTTTTTTTGATAAATAGAAAGAAAGAAAGCTCGAACACTCGAAGCAAAGGACAACATATATATAGGGTTAATTATATATTATGGTTAATTACACTTAAACACCATCTAAAATTTAAAATTATATTTTTTCCCAAAAAAATTTTAAAATTACACTTATACCCTCTCTAAAAATCACTTTTTACACCTAACCCCCTTTATTAGGGTGTAAACGAAAAATACAGACGTTAGCAATAAAAGTTACATATCTTTTCAATTTTACCCTTCATTTAACATTCTCATTTAATAATTTTGTACTTATAAAAAAATATTACAATGTTATTAATCTCACTCTATATATATTAGTATTTGAGGCATATACTATGTATGTGAAAATTTTACAATATTAATTAAATCGAAGTATTTTAAAAAGATTTATTGTTTAATAAAGTATTTAAAAAATAATAAGTTAATATTAAATTTATAATAAAATAGGGTCAAATAAGATACATGAAAATTAAAAAAAAAAAAGTAAATATCAAAAGATAATGGGGAAGTGGGAAGTTATAAGATGAATAAAAAAAGTACAATAAACATATATATATATATATATATATATAAACTAATCAGAAAAGAGAGAGATACCAAAGAGGTGCTCACCCTTCATAATAAGGTTAGATATATTATATTTATTTATTTATAAGTATAAAAAATATATATAAGTGTTAAATAAGAGGTAAATTTAAAAATTTATGTAATTTTTTTTTTCCGCTAATATTAATATTTTTCATTTAAAGTCTAATAAAAGTGGGTTAAGTATTATTTGAATTGAAATATTTTAAATTATGAATTTCAAATTCTTAATAACAAATCCTTTAATTCTAATTTTGAATTATGTTTTAATGAATATAGATAGACTTTAAATTCTTTTCAAATTGAGTCGTTTAGAATCATTCCCTTCAAACCCAAATACATCTTGAGAAAATTTGAAGTACGAATTTCAAATTACTATATATTGATGGATTTGAAGTCCATTACGACGCCACAAAGTATAGCTCAAAATGAAGATTTACGGATTTGAAATCTTTTGTGACATAAATTCATCCAAACAAATTTGATGTATTTATCATTGCGAATGTCTAAATTCGTCGATCTAAATATGATAATATGATTTTTCTTCAGTCATGTAAATTTAAATAAATGTATAAACTAAAAACTATAGTAAAAATTAAAAAATATTTTTAAATAATTATACACACACGTCAAGCATGCAACAACCAATAATAGTAACGGGTAAAGAAAAATTGTGAATAAGAGCATTAACCTTAAACCGCGTTTACATGTCTATAAGCATATTTTCTGAAAATAGCGGATAATTGGCATTTTACACCCTTAAATTAGACTAGATTTGCACTTTTTACCCCTAAGTTTTGAGAATAGCATTTTGCACCCCTAAGCAGTTCCTGAATT
>NC_026152.1:12789681-12851578 GCF_000512975.1 Sesamum indicum
TTTTATATATAGTAAATCTTTCACTTGCTATTTGTTTTCCAATAATTAAGTCGATTAAAACTCTGCTTTATTCCCATAATTTTATGAAATTTTCACTTAAATCCTCCTCATCTCACTCTAAATTCTTCCTCACTCTTCACAGTAGGCAGATCTTAATCAAATAGCCACATGTCTTATAGAAAAAGAACTAAAATGTCCATCACCAATCTTGGAATGACATTGAACTATGAAGATCCATAACAATGTTTGTTCGGGTCGGATCGATCCGCTTACATCATAATATATTGATCCGTGTAATTTATTTTTGGTTTATTAAATATAATATTTTACTCTATATTAAAACGATTGCTCAAAGTACACCAATGTTTTAAGCATATTAGTCCTCCTTCGCTAAGTAATGTTCAGTTAACTAGTAACTGCACTTATTACATGTTTATTATTCTCAAGTCGATCTTTCCGATTTAAATATTGAAAAATTATAACTAAAGTCTACTCAATGTTTTTTTAATTTTGATGTGTAAGTATAAACTCGAAAAATCTTTAATACGACTTGAGATTGGATATTTAATAATTTTGGATGTGTGAATATGATAAACCCTTTGTTTCCCTTATGAGCTTCTGTAATGAATATACACAAAATGACAGTTTCATATAGGTCCCGATATATCGAAACACAATGAAAATAAAAATTCAAGATAATAAAGTTATGCGATCTAACAATGTGCATCTCATGCGTTATTTAAAAAGTCAATTGAATTGGATCAAATATATCGAGTTTTGGTGTACTCTAGTTGAAGGAAATGAATTGAAAGTCTTCAAAGATGATATTCGTTGCAAGTAATACAAAGTTCTATGTTTTCGCTCAATATGACGATCCTTTATAATATGTACTCAATTATATATTTTATTTTTATTTATTATATTTTAAAGTTTAAAAAATTATTTATTTTATACCCACATACCATGCCAATTTGTTAAATAGATTATGAATACCTTATATTAAAAAGTAATATCAAAAGGTCGATATGTCCGAGTGGTTAAGGAGACAGACTTGAAATCTGTTGGGCTTCGCCCGCGCAGGTTCGAACCCTGCTGTCGACGGTTCTCTTGATTTTTAACCTCCTGATTTCTTCTTCTAATCCTTTCATTATTATTATTATTATTATTATTATTTAATGAAAATATAAGTTATTTATTATCAAATTCACCAACGGAGGACGAAAATTGGAATTAGAGTGTATGTGATTATAATTATTTAAATTCTTTCAAAATCTAAAGATATTATATTTAAAAATGTAGGTCATTAAAATTACTAAGTATTACTTGTAATATTAATTTAGTTAATATTTTAAGAAACTTGTTAAATTTTAATTATAAGTTAGATTCCCCTTTAAAAAATTAAGAAGATCTTAACATTTTCTGTCTTACAAAATTATAGGCTCGTTTTACGAAAATATATATGAAATTTAACTGTCCATATTTCAAACAATATTCTAATAAATTTATATACCAACCCAATTACTCGCCCAGATGCATGAAGTAAAAAAGGATCTATTTTGAAACAAATTAATGAAATTTTGATCACTTTCTTTTATTTCCTACATTAAAGATCAAGAATGGTATTAAGAAAACTAAATTTTTTATCCCATGATCTTTGGAATGGGAATAATATAAATTTTAAAATGTAATATAATAAATTATTTTTTAACAAATTGATATGACTTGTAATTTAATCGATGTTCTATTGATCTAGATATTATCCCGTCTGATTTTGTATTAGTCTTACAATTTTAACCTGAAAAGACGTCCCTCAAGAAATGAAATTAACCAAACCAGTCCTCTAGTGAGGTATAGCCCACGGTCCAATAGGGAGCACTGAGAAACTATACAATTTTATTTTATTAAAGCGTTTCACTATGAAGATGAGGCTTTGAGTCTCTTGGACTTTTCATCTGTAATTAATGTGGAATGTTTGCCTACATCACAAATATAACGTAAATTTAAGTTGTGCCAAATTATAATCCTCAAATAATTTTTAGAGTATTATATATTTCTAATATTCTCTCTTGCTACCAAATATATTTTCCTCTAAAACTACTGTATAGGAGCTTTGATATGATATCATTGACTCTGAACTAAAAGTATTCCATTTTTTAACTCTTTTAGAAAATCTCAACATATATTTAAATTAGTTAATGAAATTATATTTTATATTAAAATATGGTCTGAAATCTATATATTCTAAAAAGAATGCGTATAAATAAATATTTTTTACTTTAATTACTATTTCAAAAATGAAAAATGAAAAATGAAAAATGAAAACATAAACAAAAAGACAGAAACTCCAGAAGAGAGATAAGAAAGAAAAAGCGTGCAACAGGGAATAAGCGTTTGAAGCACGCTTTCGTAAATATCTCCCCAACACTACGATTTAAAATCCCTCGTACTCCAAACAGCGGCACAAGCATTTCAGAGCAGCGCAGTCAAAAAAAACGCGTCCGCGGGGAGGGCAAAGGGGAGAAGGAGAAACTGACGGCGGCGATGGATCCCGACGCGGTGGCGAAGGCTTTCGTGGAGCACTACTATACGACTTTCGATACGAATCGGGCGGGGCTTGCCAACCTGTATCAGGATACTTCGATGCTAAGTTTCGAGGGCCAGAAATTCCAGGGGACCCAAAGCATTACTGCCAAATTAACCAGTTTGCCCTTTCAGCAATGCAAGCATGGGATCACCACCGTCGATTGCCAGCCCTCGGGCCCCGCCGGTGGAATGCTTGTTTTTGTTTCCGGTAATCTTCAGCTCGCCGGAGAACAGCACGCTCTCAAGTTTAGCCAGGCAAGTCTATGTTTGTTTTATGCTTTGATTTGTGTGCGGATTTATTTCTTAAGTGTTGCGACGTGGAATTGGGTATTGATCAGTGTTTTTGTTCGTTAGTAGAATTTTTAGTTAATTTGCTGGTTTTATTTGGAAATGTTTATCTGGCTATGCAATTTAGAGAATTGGATGGATCTGTTTCGAACATGTTTGTTGAGATTGGGAAAAGGAATGAATCTGGATTAGATGATTTGTTCTTAGTAGTTGATGGTTCTATGAGGTTCATTTTCAAAGTTCAAGAATATGTTTTCTTGGTGAGTTCAATTGTTTGTGCTATTATTAGCTACAAGTGTAACCATCTAAGAAAAGAATTCTTATTTTGTTGGGATTGTTAACTGACTGAGGATTCATGTTTTTAGCATCCACCGGAACATTCTTTAGGACCCCTGAATCTCATGTTCTGGGTCCAATGTTGCTTATTATGTAACTGATGGTATTTGAGATGATGAAGTTTATGAAATTGTAAGTTATTTGATAGGTGAGAGGAACTGCCACACAATTCTAGTTTAGCATTTGGATTATTGTATATGTGAAGACTTGACATGCAGCTTCAGTTGGCATGGTTGTATTTGGATAGGTTTGAAACAGTTTGATTTCAGTATCATTGTTTGGATTCCCGTTTGAACCCGTATCTGTCCAACAAACCAAAAGTAGGTAATGGGTAGCAATTTTGGATGGCTCATATTGTTGGAGGATTTTAAAGTCCAACATGATGAACTGGTTGGAATATTTTGTCAATGAGTGGTTAGTTTGTTTATATGAATCTGAAATCCTATTGTCCAAATTCTTTAGGTCTAACAAAGCATTTACGTTTTTTTATTACATTTTCCTTTCTTTTAAAGGAGTGCGGTAATTGGGAATTACAGAGTATAATAAACTGAGATGGTCCAACATTTAGAGAGCAGCTAAATTTGTCCATCTTACTTCCTAAATGCTAATACACATAACCAGACCAGATATGAATTAAGAATCCATTTTACTAATATATATATTACATTTCCACTTGTATTTATGCACGTAGATGAGTTTGTTACTTCTGTTTCTTGTTTCATTAATGGTTGGTCTTTTATTTGCCTCCAGATGTTCCATTTGATGCCAACACCGCAGGGCAGCTTTTATGTGTTGAATGACATTTTCCGGCTGAACTATGCGTAAGAGCATGGGATCTATTCGACAGATACTTAAAAGTTAATGTTGTCATAGTGCTCTTGGACAGACATTATTCTTGTTTGATAAAAAAACTTGTCAAAATGTATGCAGCATTTTTAGGTTGGATGTGATTGATGATTTCTTCAGCATTTCTTCATTCCATGATTTAAGTCAATGTTGTCATTCTGCTCTTGTTGATACATTATTCTTGTTTGATCAAAGACTTGTTGAAATGAATACAGTGCTTTTATGGTTGAACATGATTGGTGATTTCTTGAGCATTTTTTAGTTGCATGAGTGAAATTTTACTTCCACATTATTTTTGGTTGATTTGGGTGGCCACACATTCTTCCATGAATGAAGCTTCAAATTTATATTTCGCATGAAGCTGGTCGCTCTGGGTAAAGACTATATCTAATGCATTGTCTTGTACCAATTTTGGGTTTCATAAAATACACGCAAAACGAGCACTATATGGTAAGAGTTGCGATAGAAGGCATTCGATGAACTCGTAGCTGGTCAATGATCCATTCGTTTATCTCTCAATTGCTTTTGTACACTGTTTTCTTCAACTTGGGGATTGCTTTTCTGTTGCACACATGTATAGTTCAATATCTTCTGTTATAAGGAGCTGAAGAACGGTTTATGAAGGAAATTCTGTGGTGGGTGGTGGCGTTGGGGCTGGATTTTTCATCATCATCTTCTTCTACCGCCATAGAGCCTCTCATGGGACTATCATGTTTCTGAGTTTATTACGAGCAATTTTGAAAGGTCCTGCAAACAGTGAAAATCAAGGAACACAAGCAACATCAGGGTGAAAATTTTTATTGGCTTGTCTATTAAAAAAATTGTCCAGACAGACCCTTCCATGCTATGTGATCACGCCCCTCTTGAATTTCTAGAAGTCTCTCAATGATTTTAGAGCCTTCAACTGCTCTAGACGCCAGCCATTCCCATTCCCCTTCTTGAATCAATGGAACCAGAGGTGAGTCCAGAAGCAACCCTGACAAGGTTGGAGCTCTTGGGAACCGATGTATAACAACTCCTGCAGGGTGCCCTGATCTTGCCAAAGGACCTATGCCCACCTTACACTCAACCATTTGCAACAACCGATTTCTAAGCTTAATGAGCTTCTCCAACCCCATGATCTACTCCCACCTTGGGCTGTCCATATAGAACACCTCTGAAGTCTGTATCTTAGTATCCATTTTGCACCCATTTCGATTGTCAATCTCGCTTTATAATAACCCAGAAATGCTTGCTCATGAGTGCCTTATGAACCGCAACAACACTACTAATACCAAATCTACCTTGTTCCTTGGGAAGCCACACTTGCCCTCAAGAAGCCTTTGCATACCCGCCTGTATTCCCTTGTGTTACAGGGAGTTTTAACACAGTGGAATGAATCAAACACCCACTGTGCAGCCTAGTTTTGAACAAGCTAGCTAGCCTTCCCCACACACTCACTCTCATGTATGAATTTGGTAAGTATGGACGACAGTCACCCACAATACATGCAAGAATGCAGGAAATCACACAATTCAAACAACACAATAGATTACAGTTGACGCTAACTTTATATTTTATTCCCAACAAATCAAAATACAAAAAACAAGGTTGCACACAAAGGACGATGTCCCTTCACTCACAAAAAAACATACAACTCAGTCAAAACAATAATAATACACAACAATGCAATTTGACACACTCAACTGTTAGGGAAAACTACCCCTAATTGCTACAAAACTCCCACCCATGACCATGCAACAGTTGCAACGCACATTGCTATGTAGACAGGAGGTTTTTAGCCCTCAACTGCAAGTCACATGCCTCCCACATGCTCCATGCTTCAGCTAACGCAACTAACCACCAAGACCTAGCCATTGCTAACAATCGTCAAGCCCTGTCGGTCATGTCCACATACCGACTTCTCTTCTCGCATGTTGTCGAGACACAAGCCCTCCCACAATATGTTGATACTGACTATTGATACTCAAGGCCTACATGTCCAGTCGCCATACAGCCTACCATACACCGTCCTTATTCGTTCCTCAGTCAGTCAACTATGTACCATGTGCGCTGACCATTAGCCCAATTCATGGCACCAACACCTATCAACAGTCTGCCAAAACCTACCTAGTCTGGCATAGACCTTGTGTTAGCCCTGTCGACACTATTTGCCCTATCTAATGCACATACTTGCCCTACTAGACAGAACAGCCTTTAAGGGGGTTACAGCTCACCACAAGAACTTCCTTATTTTGGACTCAATGTCTCTAATAATGCCTTTAGGAAGGGAACATGCTGAGTTTGAGAGGTCGCGAGTTCATTTCTTTCTTCTTCTTCCATATGTTGTCTAATGGCTCTCTATAGTTGTGTTTCGAGTTATATGCCATGCACGCGAGCATTTAAAGATATTAGACGTGTTAACTCATATTTTCTCATGAAATGTTTTCAATAAATATATGTTTATTTGAGATTTTTTTCAAAATATATTTGAAAACACTTGTCAGAGAACGCATTATAGGAACTGTAAACATTCTCTTGATTACAACTTTACAATTTTGACTTTTTCAATGATTCTTTTCTCATAAGTTGGAGCTTTTCAAGGTCGTGCTTCCTTGTGAAATTTATTCCATCTTATCTAGGGGTGGCAAATGGGAAGTTTGAATCGGGTTTGGATTGAGTTCAATTGAATTGAAAAATGGGTCAAGTATAAAATAGATACAAATGTATGAATTCAAAATGGGTTGAGTTGTAAACGAATTGGGTCGAGTTAGTATAAACCACTTTCATTAATTTGAATTTAAATGTTTTAAAATTTGACACAATGAAAAGAAAAAATGCCAATATTTGAATTTTTAAGAAAAATAACTACTCCTTGTCTAACACGTTATTTCTGACTAATGCCTATGCACAATAAGAGTTATTTGCTTAATTATATAATAAAAAATCTACTAAATATCTATATAATACTATATTTTATCAAAATAATTTATAAAATTTGAATACTCATTTTAAATCAACTCGGAAATGAACACCGAGTTGTGCAATCAAATGTTCCATATTTGTTGAAGACAATTTTTATTTTCATCATCTTCAGAATTATAAGATGTAATATGAAATAAAAAAATCACATAAACATATAAAGTAAATTATCAAATAATTTAAGATAATAAGAATAACATTATAAACTTTTATTTCACTACTTTCGCTTCTTTCAAATAGAACATATCACATTAAATTTTTATCATTTTAACTATTTTTACGCATCACATCAACTATTACCATATTTCTATCTTAACTCCAATCAGACATTAAAAAAGGTTTCAGCTCAACCAAATTCATTAGATTTTTATTTTTTTCTCATTGAGATGAAATAAAGATCAAATTACAAGGAATCGCCGCTATGCGTGCTTGTGAGACAAATCCCATCCCATCTCATTTGGTTAAAAGAAAAATTATCTAGATAACTGTTTATTTGTAAGGAGTTTTTCAAAATATATGTCAAACGCAGTTCACTGCTATAAGTAGAATCATATCACTCAACTATAAATATTACATTTTCTATTTAATCTGACACTTTTTATACATTTTATCAACTGCTATTCTTACACTTTTATCTAACATACAATCTGCCAATGGAAAAAAAAAAATCATATCTCAATCAAATTCATTTAAACTCTTTTTCTCATTGAGATGAGATACAATCACAACTTTGATATTGTGCAGGCATGACATCTTGGATTTAAAGGTCTTATCCAAGGTTGAGACTCAAACATTCAATAGGCAAGACTTGATACATAATGCAACCCCAACGATACACTGCACTTGTTTTTAGTTCATGAACTAAACGCAAGTTCACTGCATCTTGAATTTCTTCTGAAATTCAAAGTAATTGTTCAAACCATATCAAGAAAAACAAAGATGATAACATGAGATGCTGACTACAGAAACATCTTTTTTCTCGTCTTCTATCAAATTTTGACGTCTATACCAACTTTACCTTTCAAATCAATTAACATTATACCCTCGTCCAGATAGAATACCCTCCTGCTTATGCTCATTAGCAGAACATGTACAAGATAAAATCACAATCACAAGTAACTCAACTAACATAAGTGATAATGTTTTTCTCTATCTTTTGCCCTATGGGGACCAATCATTTTATATACAGTCCTAATCCTGGAGTAGGTGAATTACAGAAGCAAGCAAGTTTGTCCATTTACCACAAACTGCAGCTATGTCACATGGGAAATGCCATCATAAGAAGGTGTGTCGTGATGGGAAGAAAATGCTGAGTCAGACTCTGTGTTCTCAAGCTCAGCCTGCCATAAATTAAGGATCAGAAACCAGATAAAGAAGCTAGAATGTACGAAGTTCAGGCTACGAATTAGACCGCAGTTGTAAGGGATTTGTGTATGAAAATGAAACTAGAATGATAAATCTGCATCTCAAATAAATAGAAAGCTGAACTAATATGCCTGCTGCCCTCCATCCAAATATCCAACATTAAGACAAGGATGATTTTCATGGTGCTTCTTCAAGTTTCCGTAGGTAAAAGAAATACAGGTTTAACACCTATTATATTTTAAGAAGAACATACAAATGTAAGATAAGACTGATATTCGTAACAGTGGGAGACACAAAATTGCACGAAGAAGCATCTCGTCTTTAACTGATGCAGTTAAGGAGTAGAGCAGCACTTTATACCAAGATAAGAATGTTAGTTAAGTTACCTTAGCCTGACGATATTTTTGGAGGAGGCGATGATACTGCTGACGCGCCTCTGGAGATTCAACCATAGACAGCACCCTGGAGACCGCTTCATCAATAGCTGCATCCACTTTCTGCTTGCGGAACACCTTAAGGATGTCTTCATCTTCACTATCATCAATGGATTCAGAGTCCTGTCGAAATCCCCGAAGGCCAACTCCTCTTCGTCGCCACCTTAGTACAACCTTCTCAAGTATACCAACTGCCCAGCAAACCTTGTAATGCTTCCTAACTTGATAGCCTCTCACGTGAGCCTGCCATGACAAGAAACAAGATAAGACTGCATCTTCGACCTCCAATGAGTTACTTGAACAAAATGGGCAACCCAATATAGAACTTCAAATATCTTATGCAATTCGGGTGCAATCTCCAACATTGGTACCCTAGCACAGCATTTTGACAAAGCTAAAAGGACCATTTTATAGTGAAGACAAATGCTAGCGCATCACTTATAACCATCAGATACTCACAGTATATAGATAAGGCATTCGTAGCCCCAGCTATCTATTTGCTGTTCGGGGTCCTACATTCTATAAAGAAACCCTTTTTCCTATAATATTGACCTCCAAAAGATTATTTGCTTAACTGAGGTTAATGGTTTATAACCTCTGTGAATAACATTCTGACCCTTATTGTGTTCATCTAGAACTTCTCATCATCTACCGCTACATCACTAGTACATCAGGGCTTCGATGATTATCTGGTAAATAGTCCTTACTCCTTACAAACAAAAAAGTAGACTGACAGGCACTTTAATGAGAAAAGAATAACAAAATGGACACCCACTTGTACATTAGTGTCAAAGCTAAATGAGTGATCCTTCTTGTAGGTAAATGTGTGTGTATATATATAATATATTTGTGTGTGTGTGTGTGCATTTAATTATTGATAATTTCTTTTACTTGGGAAGGAAGCAGTGATGCACCTGAATCTTCACAACTTTCTGGCGCAGAGAGAGGAAGTCCTTCCGACCTTTCCATCCTCTGTACTTCTTCTGAATGGATAAGGCAGCTGAGTTGTACTCACGTGTATTGCGAAATGCCAACTTAGATGCAGCTGAAAGACCATGAATGTCATTTTCTAATATACTGTACACATCTCCACTAGCACCAACAATGGAATGTGCAGCTTCTCTTTGCTGCCTCTTCCGGAATGAATGAGCTCGAAATGCAGATTGTATACGTGCAGCAGCTTGAGCAGCATTACGAACTGCAGCCAGAGTATGCTTAAGAGAAACCTGATCCTCATTTGAACAGGAACTTGCGTTTGCAGTTTTTGATAAACTATTTACTGTTCTTTCGGCTTCCACCGCTGCGGATCCTTTAGATAGCTCACTTTCTTCCAGTGTGAGGGATGAAAGATGACTGGTCAGTGCAATTTCTGAGAGATAACCAGCAAGTCCTCTGTGGCCACAGGAAGCAGCTATTGATGCTGGTGTTTTACCATTTGGGTCCTGTGAATTGGGATCTGTAACTGCTCCAGCTGATGCACCAGATGCTATAAGAGCAGCAACCATCTTTTCCCTGTTATAAACATAGCACTTAAAGTTCATTCTTTCCAGCTAAAAACAATAAATGATTTGCAAGCTAAAACCTTATAATGGTGATGTTACGATGGGAACTGCAAATTCACTTTGTCAAATTCCTTTTGGGACATAGATTAGACTTGAATAAAAAAGTATATGAGGTGATGGGTCAAATATTGATAGGGCAGCCTATACCATCACTTTCTAAACTATTGTGATTTTATCCACAAGTCACTTGAAATGAAAAGTTGGATAAGGAAACTGCCCCACAACATTTTGATTTAGTGCACACATATCACAGAAGGGCTTGGAGGAATCAGAAGTTGGGGTTACCACTTGGAACGAGGGAAATTTGATATAGGACATAACCATTGGTATGCCCACAGTAGAAGACTCTTCCTCTTCCTAGCCACTATCAATGTATAGCACATAACAGTATGAAAGTTTAAATGGATGATGAAAACATGCCATCCAAGTGCATCAAGAAAAATGACCAAGGCATAGGTAGAAATCGCAAGCTGAGTTTGTCAGCATTTATTTAACTGTATCTTATTATCTAAGAATAGCCTAGAGGTTCAGTCAAGCAACATAAATCAAACCTAATGAGTAGAGTAGTTAATTTTCTAAGCAGGATCAGTCCAGTAATACTTTTAAATGGGAAACGAAAGTTGACAAGAAGGATCTTTATGACCTGATGATCATAAAGTTTCCCTTAAAAGCAAGATTCTGATAGGAGTTGAGTTACATCAGCTTCTTTCTGAGTTTCATAGCCATATTTGTCAAAATATACATTCCACCTGGTTTGCTTCTGTTTGTCCATAAATTGCCATGTTTTTCCAACCAAAATATTCTATTGCTCTTAATGAATTAGAGATTCTAAGCGAGAGGAAAGAAGAACTAAGATCAAAATTAGTTTCATAAAGGCAAGTAATATCATTGTTAATTTAGTTGAACAGATTTATGCAACATATAAAAGTTAAAACAGTGAGTTTATTATCTTATATGTGGATCTCATCTTTTTCTGGAGGTCAATTTCTCGTTCATCATACAGGGTCACCTCACTTCCTTTACCAGTAACTATTATAAATGTGCCAGGTCAGTCAGATACAACAATGCAAAGTCAGCAGAAAATAACAACGTAAGCATACCTCCCAAATTTTGCGGCCCAATGAAGTGCAGTCCATCCATTAATATCACGGAAATTAACACTAACTCCAGAACTCAGAATTGGTTGCAATGCCCACTGAAATCCCAGTCCGGCAACCATGTGTATGATACCTTGTTGTTTCTTAGATAAAGAACAGCCATCGTAGTTGTTCATTTGGGATCTAGATGAAAGCCATGCTTCCAACTTGTCCTTCAGAAGTTCTTGCAAGAGCCAATCAAGAGTGCTAGATGATGTCGTACTGCCAACTAAAAGTGCTTCAAAGATTTGGCTCCAGGAGTCCTCAGCTGTTCCTGATTTGCCCAATAAATCAACTCTTGATTCAGAGACATCTCCTTTAGGAAAGGAATCAGTCAGTAGCATTTGCACAAATCTGACGAGTAACAAGAGTTCTTCTGAACTCTTACTAGCCTCTGTTTGAGGTGGATTGTTGTGCATACAAACACTAGGCTTATCACGATACTCAAACTCCCTGACTTCACTGCAAGATTCCCTATTTCCAGAAGTAATGCAAAGAATGACTTTTCCTTGCAAATGAGGCGGAGCACGGCAACTTATGACACCTTCCTGAATGATCTGAACTGGAACTTCAGTGTCACCAAACATACAAGCCCATGAACACTCAGATGGATTGCACAGGAAAGACCCAATAATGACAACCTACAAGATAGTGTTTGAACTTGAAGTACTACCTTGGCAAGTCATAAGATACTTGAAGAAACTTCAGAAACAAATTTGACTGTGCTAGCTATAGAATAGAGTGGAGAGAAACATATCATTATCATCATGCCCACGATGGCCATACTTCTGATTTGAAAGGTATGCTGAATTGTTGAGTATTTCCAGAAAGATTATTTGAAATATGCATAAAAAAACCAGCTATGAAATGTAAAACTCTTTGCAGTTTCATGTGGATCCTTTCTCCTGCAACATTCCAATTCTTTCTCCCTTTGTCTTAGTTTTTTTGGGCAAACCACATATGTGTTCTACAACTACAGTGAAGAAAACATGTCTTTAATTTTTATGTTGCCCCCTTTATAAGATAAGCATAAACTTTATGTTCACCCCTCTCAGCCAATATACTATACTGTTTCATCAGTGTTAATAGCATGAAAATGTAGGCCTATATTGGAAAGAAAATGCAGCTGTCCGCTAAACAAAAATTGTCATGGATAAGAGAAACTCGGACTAATATAGGAAGATTGAAGAAGCTTTCATAGTAAATCTTCTTAATATAATAGTACCTCTGTCCCAAATCAATTGCTCCACTGGTATGGTTGATCAGTCAACATCACAATTTTACAAGGGCAATAGTGAGCAATTTTACTTTAACTTTCAACATATAAAATTTTAGAAGATCATGTCTTAACATTTAGAAGAATCGCTGTATTTTGTTAGTCAAAAAGAATTAATATTTTAGATTTTGTATCATAGCAAGTAGAATAATTAATTTGGGCTAGAGGAGTGCTAATTATCACCTGATGCACAGATCCGCGTGCATGTAACTTTCCTCTCGGAGGAAATATCTAGTGTATGAGTTTGGTGCATTTATTGTCAGTGTCTCAAGAGACACTGACAATAACTCCAGTTCTGGACAGGCCAAAAGATATTCCTTATTTATTGGAAATGCAAAGTGTATAGTCATGATATAACCTACTCTTCCTGAGGCCGGAGTAGAGTATAATTGTTTCCTCTCTTTGCCACACAATCTTCACAAAGTTTAAACGCATCCAGCATCTTATCATTACATGATCCTTTGCACAATAATTTTTTCACCACATATCATCAATGGATGTATGTGTGACTAAGAACTCCAACCAACATAATGGAAGTGGATAAGCAGATATGACATTACTTTCAAAGTAAACAGTTTAGCAATTATCCAGAAAATAACGATAAATCGGCTAAAGAGGGGTGTAGCCAGAACTTCTATACCTTACCTAGTACAATAAATGATTTGAATTATAAAGTCTTCAGCAGACATTCTAATGTAATGCCAAACCAAAAAACATGAATTCTTTTGCTCATATACAGAGAATCTATCATCTTATTCCAGGCCACTGTGAAAATACTCATATAAACACATATGCCCCAGATATTTAACTAGATTGTAAAATAATTCCTCTATTTTGGAATGAATGATGTCAGTTTCTTTGGTTGTCATATATAATTTCCATTTAACACTTCCTGCCAAACATAATATGAACTGCAAAGATTTCTTCAATTCATACTGGCTGAGTCTACATATAGGATTATGCAACAGCTTATACTAAATAAGATTCTTAAGATACGTACCTTTGCACCCTCTGAGGTATAGCACCAATCTGGACATATCTCACGGATTGTGAACTTCTGCTTTGGTGCTATCGTCAAACTTATGCTGTCTTCAAGAGAAATTCCCAACTTGTTTTGGTCAAAAAATGAGGAATGGGCATCGGGACTCATGTCATAAGCGTTTAATGCTGGAGAATATGCAGGGTATTTCATAGAAACAACTTCTTGGGGAATCAAAGAAGCTGGCAGAATAAGAGGGTTGTCAGAGTGCTTTCAAAATCAAGGATCAACAGAGTTATGAATAAAGAGGACCATGATTGAATCTTACATTTTCGAGCATATTGTCGACTAAGTTGTCCTTGACCCTCAACATTTGGAAAATTCCTGGAAGTATCTAGCATCTCGTTCCAAACATTGACTTTAACCTCAGGGAGCTGTTGTTGTTGAATCCCATCGTCTGAAAAGTCATGCCAAGTTAGCAGCCATTTTTGGTCTAAAATATGCTGAAACAGAAAATAGTTTAACTTGTAACAAAAGAAAAAACTGGTGAGCGGAATATACCAGATTGTTGTTGCAAAAGATTGTCCGGGTTATTTGGTGTTTGACCAGACAAGTCATAATTACATAGCACATCTTCAAAATCATTTGAATCCTCATTCTGAATGTAGAATGTACTAATTTCATTCCCCTCGTCATCATTTAAACTCAATTGCTGCTCAATTCTTCGCAATGCCTTACTTAAATCAGGAGCTGACGAACTGTTGACCTCATCAGTTCTTTCTCTATTATCCAAGTAATTCATCTCATGATTCTTGATGACTTCACTAGAGTTAATCTCTACAGTGCTAGGACTTGATTGATTATGATATAATTCATAAGATTCACCAATGACAACAGAGGATTCCGGCGGCAGAGTTGCAAAAGAGTTGGGACTAGGACTGAAAGTAGAAGATAAAGATGAGAACTGAGATGTCGACCCAGCATTCTGCCTTCCCTGTAATGCACAAACAGATTAATGACTATCGCTATGATTTAAACAAGGTGAACTCAATGACTTTACAAATACAAGCAACCTTGCACATCAATAATCACAATGCTGAGTTAATTTGGTCCAAAGTACTGGAGGGAGAAACTTGTCTAAAGAAATTAGAATAGAAATTGTTAGAATATGAATGACAGAAGTTGGGTTCCATCAAGCAAGTGAAGGCTACCTCTGGCTGGAGACTTCAATCTTTGAAACAGAAGAATGAACAAAACATAGGCAAATGGATAGTTAAAGCGAGTGGAAGTCCAGAAATGGTTAAACACGGCAAGAACTACACAAAAGTGTAGCTAACACATCTTTACCCATTTACGCTCAAGAGTAGCAAGTGGAACTTCAAAGATGGTTCAACATGGCAAGAACTAAACAAGATTTTAGCTAAAAATCCTCTTTACCCAGGATTACACTAAAAAAGACTTACCTCACCAATATCTCTGTAGTGAACCAGAACAATGTGCTCATATGCCCTGGTAGAATAAAAAAAGTTATTTAAAAGCAAGATAGACAGTACGAACTAAATATCACTGAAAACAACAGTAGCACACATCTCTGCTGAATTAAGGGTTGGGAGACATAAACAACGACATACATAAGATATTGCTTTTGATCGTAATTGAAAAGGGAATAATAACTCTAATATTCAGGTGTCACATTAATCTAAATCACTGTTCCTGACAAAATTAAATAGAGGATCATGCATCAGGTAAATGTGCAAACTTACGGGTCCAATATCCAATAGCTGCGCCTTTGAAAGTTAGGGTTCTCCTCCCCATGAGCATAATAACAATTTAGGGCTTCGACATTCCCCACCTAACAATAAGAAGGTTGTTATGAAACAATTTTACATCAACTAGAGCTTTACCACGTTAAGTCCCATCAGTCATTTAGGTTTCTAAAGAATGCACACTTGAATCACATGATAAACAACAAACTTGAGATGCTGGTCTTCTCATCTCTGCTAATATCCCTTGTCAATACTTATAGTTCTTTCCCTTTTTCTTTTTTTTTTTTTTTTTTTTTTTTTTTTTTTACAGTTCATATGGCTATTCTAAATAAAATCCCAAAAAGCAAGATGACATTATAAGTTTTTATAACCATGCCCACTCAGAACCAGATTGCCTTGTAGGTGGTGCTAAACCAATTGATTGTATTGATAAAAAGGTTTACAAAAAGAATGCCTCTAATATAAGAGTAGAAATTCTTACAGCCAAATCTAACCTTTTCAGAGGTTAGAATATTCAAGTCAAACTCTTATTATATCTTCATAAACTGGAAATAATTTCAACAGAGGAGGCTTCTAATCCATTGAGGACTGAAGATGTTGAAAAGAAGAAGCAGAAAAGGAAACAAATAGGTAAGAAAAGGCTGTGTTAAGACGATGAGAATAACACCCACCTTCAGACGTTCATGGGCCTCGGCAATAGTTCTCTGATCCTTCCTTCTACGCCATCTATGACCATCTTTGCGGAAAAACTTTAGAACCCGCTTGTTAAATAGATACAAAGATCCACCTGTGTAAGCAAAGATGTGGTAAGATGAAACCAGAACCAATTTTGCCACCAAGCAGATGCAAGACCTCTCCAATGTGAATGAAAAAAAATGAAACCAAAAATTACTAGCTGGCTTTTGAGGGATTTGGTGAGTGAGCTGGTGCTCCTCATAATTCTGTAGTATGAAAAACACTTCAACTGGTTTCAGCCACCGAGTTTGAGCTTCCCGAGCTAGATGATTGATGTCATATCCTGAAATTCAGAAAAACTTCACTTGCATAACTTGACATAGCTCGTTCACTTAAGAGGAACAGCACCATGAAAACTTAAGCATCTTAGATCTCATTGAGGAAACTATTGAGACATTTTCATTCATTTGGTTCCAAAGAAAATGTTAGGGAAGCATTTCTAAAAAGCATGGTCACAAACACCCTAGCTAATTTGAAGTTTTACTAAATTTCTTTAGTCATGATATCCAACCACATTTAGGAGTTTATTGAACTTCATACTTATTCTGCAAGAAAACAAAATGCTAGATAAACCAATTTTCATGAGTAACAACTACCATACCATTTTCCTCTACTAAATCAAATACAAAATTGTGCATAAGTTTCAGCAAAGAAAATTGAAAAGTCAACCAAATATCTGCATAGTCACTCGTAATGAGCTTTACTTTGCCAGGGAACCCCATACAATTATATATCTGGAACAAAGCAAAGCATCCTTCTATTTACTGCCTTAGAAAGTCTTAATTCTTCAAATATTAAGCAACCTGTGATCTCCTTCATACCCAACAGATGTAGTATTTCAATTTTTCACAATTTTCACTGTCGTCAACTATTAACATAACAAATCAAATCGTAACACCTAAAAGAGAAACAATAATGAAAAAAAAAAAAAAAGAAAAAGAAGAAGAAGCAATGATTACAGGATTTCATGATCACCACATATATAAACACAGTCGACTGAGTACAAAACATAAAACTACTGTCTTCATTGATCCATAAACATGCTCGAAAATTCACGTAATTCAGCAAATACAGAAAACCTCATGCATAAGTTTAATAAAACAACACTCGAACTACGGTTCTTAACAAACAGAACCCAACCAAAAAAAAAAAAAAAAAAGGAAAGCGAAAAATCACACTACCCGATTGCATCGTACAGACACTAATACTACTCCCACTACTCAGCCAAAAACTCCAAACAGCAGGAACTGCAGAGGGAGAACTTCAGCGGGCCCCATCCGAGCGCATTTCCGACCAGTTTAGGCGAAGCGACACGGCGACTGGAGAGTGGTAGGGTCGCCGCCGAACAGAGATCTCACGGTCAGAGCAGCTCCACCGAGACAAACAGGAGAGAGATTCAATCTTGACTCGTGTTAAATGCGAAAAGCGAAGGCTACACGAACTCACCCAAAATCAAACATCGTCTTATTTAATTCATTAATACAATAAAAATAATTATTATACATCCTATTTGGTGTTTTTGACCGATTAAAAAATTAGACTACTCAAATATTTAGACCAAGATAAGGATGGGTGGGTCATTATTTATTTCCTGTCAAAAAATCACACCTTCGATGCGTAATTAAAATATTAAATTTATTTTTTAAAATCAGATGTATTAAATTTAATTACATAAATATATATTCAGAGTTTGTGCCAAAATTGTATTGTGTAGAGATTTCAACAATATTTCTTTTATTTTCTCTTAAACATTTTGAACTTTGACGATTTCTACTCTCTATTGCAAAAGCGACATACTGGAAAGTTACATGATCAATAGGAAACAATAAAAATAAAATAAAATTACAGATAAAAAATATGTGATCGATCAAAAGACTATTTTTTTTTAATAATAAAGTATGGTTGCTCTATAAAATCAATGAGGTGACTGAAAACGAAATAAGAGGGTGTCTAACTAAATTTATTTAAAGTAATCTTATAAATTTATACATCTTACAAAAATATTTTTAGAATTTATAATACATGGTATATCTTATTTTAAAAATAATTTATTGAAATATTTTAAAAAATATTATGTAATTTATAAAATTATTGATGATAAAAATTATTTTTTAAAATAAATTGGCCTTGTCGTGGATAGCATCCACGAAATCCTCTTTTTTAATCTTTTTTTGTTTTTTTGTTTAGTTTTATTTTATATAAATTAACTATATTCAATTAATTTTTAACAACATAATAAAATTTAAAAAATTATAATATTAAAATTGTATTCATTTAAAAAATATAATAAACTATACAAATATAATAGTGTATATTTTTTTATACAATTCTAAAAAATATAATTAAAAAAGTCAATTATTGTTGAGAACCCCGCACTGGCACATTTGATTGTGTAGAAGAGTCTCTTTGTTGGATTTGTTGTCATTCACGCGTTTGCTACCAATTCATTTTATTGTGAATACGTGTTGTTTGGTTTCGACCAGGGCATGTAGAGATACGAATAGCAATTTTGTAGACCAACTCAAATTTCGGAACATCCCAATAATCTTCAAAATGCACAGGTCCAATTAATTAGAATATATATTCCTATAAGTCATTAAATTATAATAATCCTTCACCATTGGTGCAACATTAATCATGTATGCAGTGCATATTTTTTGAATGACTGCAATAGATGCCAAATTGAGTCCACTTGTCGCATGAATATTCTTGATTCGCATTGAAGTGTCATCTCAACTATTGCTGTCAACGGTAGGCGGCGAGCCCCTCTCAAATATTCATTGTGCATTCTGATATATTGATCGTCAAAATACTGCATCACCATCCACCATCATGAGAAGGTGTCCGTTTTTTCTTATTAATATGGTCTAAGAATTCAAATACACCTAGTTTTTAACTCTTTATCTCTTTGATAATTCGATTGAATTTTCTGATTTTATATTCAGAGTCCGTTCTCCAACAAAGATCCTCCAACACGACATTTTATAAATGATTGTTGAAATTAGAACACATATGCCTCAAGCAATACCGGTGCACGCCGTGAGGTGGCACAAAATTCGAACTTTTATATACTGCTTTCAAATATTTGTAAATATTTTTTTTACAACACAATATTCATTGTTTTTCTACATTCTTGAGGCAGAAGAAGTGAATGCCCTTGAAGCTTTGTGTCAATATAGACCACCAAATATTAAAGGGTATAGTCAATTGATGGACATATTTGAACACGGATTACATATTATCAAAGAAGCCATAACCCATCAGCCACAACAAATTGCTATGTCATCTGATGATGCTCCCACCACATCCCACAGACAAAGAAGAAGTTCTAGCCGAATGTTTATTGGTTTAGTTGAATGTCATGATGTTGGGGTGGATATAGTTGGTCCTTCTACAGTGTATACACCTCAAAATTATTGCGTGCCCTAACCGCCTCAAGATTACTACATGTCTCAACTGCCACAAAATAATTGGTTTCAATCGACTCCATATATCCAACCCAAATAAAAGATTATTCTTCACAAGTACGTCTTGACCTTGGCCTTGGCATTAATCGACCATATGCACCAGGATACAATATTTCACCAATTTCATTTCCAGCATTTAGTGCATATTTTGATAATGTGGAGTCTAATTCTACAACCATATCAAGTCGATTGGACATTAATTCTGAAGGTGATGATAATGAGGCATAAAATGAGCCAATGCAAAATATGGGTGAGGAAATAAGAAGACCTCGGTGTCAACGTCACATACACAATTATGGAACAGGTGGACATTTTTAATATTTGCATTTTTATTATAATATTTTTTTAATAAATTAGTTGTAATTACAATTATACAATTTTAACGTCATGATTTTTTAGATTTTAATATATTATTAAAAATTAATTGAATATAATTAATTTATAAAAAATAAAATTAAACAAAAAAAATATATAAAAGACTGTTTTTGCTGACATCCACGACATCGCCAATTTTTTTTTTTTTAAAAAAAAATATTTTTGAAGTCGAGTCGCGAACGTAATCTGCAACTCGACCTAAATGTGTTACACAATTTTTATAAATTATATTTATATATGTATATTTTTAATAATAATAACAGAATTAACCCCTTGTGGCTATATGGGATAGGGATCTGGGGCAGGCCTTGTCAGAGTTTTGGTGGACATATGATAATTAAACGCAGTGCTTAATTACTAACATTGTATCACGTGTTTGTTTAAATAAAGAATTAAATTATAATATTATTTGAATATTTAATATGATTATAAATATTTTTTAAATTTTAAAGTTCATTTAAGAACGAGTCAATTTCATTTACCTCTATTAAATTTTTATTTATTTTTTAAAATGAGTCGACTAAAAGCCATTTTGTATTATGAATTATAATTTCATATTGTTTTTGAAATATTTTTATGTGCTGATATGTCTTATGAATTATTTACTTTATTCATCCTTAATTATTTATTTTATATTTTTCAATAAAAGAAGAATATATAATTTTTAATTATATATATATATATTTAACGTACACCTCCAAATTCGAACACAAAATCTCGAATAAAAAATGTTGAGCCATATCATTGGAAAAATTATATAGTGAACTCATTGCTCAAGAGCAGAAGCCACTTGTGGAATCTATGTTCTGGCCATCAGAATATGACCGTTTCCTGTTGATATCTGTCTCAGTGTACAGGGAAGGAGGGACGGATCTAGAAGTGAAAATCTGATGGGATCACATTGAATTTTAGGGCTCTCAATTCACAATATCACATTTTTGGAGGGCCGTTGAAATAATTTGAGGAGCAAAACCCCTTCTAAATCTGTCCAATAATAGATTTTATGGCCTAGATGTGTTCATCTGGCATTACACTTGAACCGGCGGATTCTTTGTATGCAGTGCGACTGCGAACTATCTTGTGAAGGAGCTCGAGACAAAACCACAGCTGCAGACCTCGTCTGATATCCACACAACTGGAAGTTCTTCTGGTGCGCTCCGGTGCCCACAAGGGTGGGCACCAATCCCACCGGTCAGGCTTTCATGGGACATAACCTTACCAATGTTCAAAACAGGATTGACCGTACAAGTGCGCTGGTCAGGCCCACAGTCGGGTATTAAACCAACTTAGATGGTGCAATTTTCCGGGAAGAGGAGGATACAAGAATTGTGGAGATGACAAGCAACGGACTGCTTGAGCGTGTGGCGTGGCTTGCACACCAAACACACAGAAAAAGACATAACTTTATAACGAATCAAGAATGATAAGAATTCTCATTAACAGGGGAAAATAAAAGGGGCAAACACTTTACAGTTTCGTGCCTGGAATTGTACAATTTTGAATTAGATCATTCAAATAAAGGGCTCTGAAGTAAGGAATGAGTTCTTCCAATTTCAGCAAACAGTTTCAAAAGACAAGAGTCATTACACAATCTATAATTCTTATACATATTGAAAAAGCACCAAAAGAGAAGGGGGGAAAAATAGCATCCCTTTCAAGAAATAAAATATGTGGCAACACAAATACATCTTCCCAGTTTCTAGCTAACTGGGAAAACAGCTAATTGAAATGTCTCCATCTTCAATCCTGTAAAGATCTCATCCTTCAAGTTAAGAGAGAGACGCCATATCCACATGTTCGTGAAGTATCCTTAGAGATGGAAGTATCCACAGTTTCCCCTACCGGAGTCCTATATTTGAATGATACATAGCACACAACACGAGTGTGCTAAATCTTTTGACAATGTCCCGTGTTAAATGCCTCATAGAAGCTTCCAGGCTGCAACGCAACGTGAAAATGAAATCACTAGGTCATCACGAAACAAACATGGAAAATCACAAGAGCCCATGTTGAAATCACACGACAATGTAGCACAGGGTTGCATTACATGCTCGTTTACAAGAATAACGTATGCAGTTTCTTGCAAGAAACGAAATTCAAATTGGGCAAATTAATTCCTGCACTCCTACAAAATCACCTGAAAATCTTAAGCTTAGAAGTTACAGAAGGCCATCAATGCAAGAAACTTTGTGAAGTTAACAAACTAGTAACAGAACAATCCTTACTATATCAGAACTGGAAACCCCAAAACCAGCAGAGAACAAACCGAGGCACATAAACGCTAACATCTAGATTACACAGATACACAACACCTACAATGAAATGGTTCATGCCATCAACCATGAGTGGCCTAGTAAACTTGCCGACATTCATTTCACAATCTCCAGCAAATGAAAGACCAAAGTGCAATATTCTTAAGATAAAAGGCTTATAGGCTTTCATTAAGCCATCACCCATTTCAGCACTAAGAATTAGTTCTAAAGGGAGTTGACAAAATCTAACGTGCTACTTAATTCAGATTTTGCACTGCACAGAAACTGCAGTCAAGATCTAATAGCAGGTAGCTGATATTGCCTGCATATCTGCCAAAAAAACGGTAGTGACAAATGAAAGGATTTGGATTCATAACCTAGCATATTCGCAAGTCAACTATCATAATCGACAAGGTAATCCAAAAGCCCCGAGATTTTGATCCAATGATAGTGTAAATACTACTTCATCAACAAGCTAAACCCAAAAAATCAGAAAAAATCTACATCTTCGCTGGACGCCTACAATTAAGTGAATCCCACAACCTGAAAGAGCCTAATTACAAGTAAAAGCTCTGAATAAAAGCTTTAGTCACCAAGTCTGAAGATCTATTTTCCTATTAATACAGGGACCAACAAGACGTAATCACCAACAGGAACAAGACAATTAACAGCAGATAAAACCATCTAAATGGCAAGAGAATGAGCTAACAGAAATGTATTTGCTATAGGAAAAATCCATTATTGAGTTGAGAATCAATCAAGAACAACACAACCCAGAAATCCCACCAAACAAAAAAACTAATAGAACAAGCAAATGCCCAAATATTACCATTTAATTCCCAAACCCCCCAACCCCACAGAGAAAAAAGGAAATAAAACATGCTTTTAATTGCAAAAAAATATTCAAGATGAAGTACATAAAGAGGGACAATGAGAAAAAAGTCTTAAAAAGGATATCCTTCAAATAACACAATTCATTAAAAAGAAAAATCAATCTTGAAGCAAGAGAAGAGAAGATTGACCAGAAATCTTACAAGGAATGTCTTTCCTAGGAGAAGGAGGGGCGGAGTTATAACACAGAATGGCCCTTCCAATCATCGAAATGCTCGAAACCACCCCAACAAAGTACAAAACTATCACCAACCCAAGAACCCAAGGCATCAAAATAAACCCAAGGAAAAAAGTCACCGATCCACACAGCATCAAGGCCAAGGAAATCCCAAGAAGCAGAGAAGCAAATCCCGCCGGCGTCATCTGCTGAAACGACGGCTCCTCCCTCCGCCGGCGGTGGGCAACCGCAGTCTGATCGGCAAAATCGATGGACGGCGGCGGGGATCGCATGATATTCAAAACCAAAGCCGAAAGCTCGTAGAAAATCTTGGAATAATAATCCTGCTGACTCTGTGGCTGCCTTCTCATCATCTTTCCAACCCTTTTCTTCCTCTGTTTTCAAGATTTCTTGACAAAAAAACTGATAAATCAGATAATTTTAAAGGTGGGAAAAATTCTGTGCGAAGGCCGAGGTGAATGGATAAACTTTTGCGTTTATTGCTCAAGAAATGTTTATTTGATCGAATTGAAATGGGTATAGTGAATTGATATTTATCTCTTTTTTCAAATACTATTGGAAGTTTGTTTGGGGAATACAAGTGGAGATCGGTCAGAGGGCTCTTTTCTTCTTCAGAGCAAAATGGGAAAAATCGAAAAAATAAAAAAGAAAAATTAAGGAAAGAAAAAATTTACAGACGCGGCGGTGAGATTGATCAATCATCAATGATCTGAGAGGACTGCTTTGCTGTGCCGGATCTATTATAATATCATCCTTATGGGATTGGGGCCGGTGTAATAAGTCTTTCTTTTTGTTTTCTTTAAACAAAAAATATATTAATTACATTATTATATTAATATATCCATAAAAATATTAATAATAAATTATAAATTATAATATATTAATATTCTTCTCAATGATATTAAAAAATATTAGCTACCAAAACACGTTTGATGTGTGTATATAAATTAAATTTATTATTTTCATTTATGTAATTATATAGAAGAGAATAAAATAAAGGAGATTAATGCGGGGAGCAGAATTCTAATCTCGTGAATTTTGTTTGACATGAATTATTAATAAATTTCTTTTGGGGTATGTCTTGTATCATGAACGAGTCCGATCTCTACATACAAACGTTACCTCTTTCCGAATACAATGTTCTCTGTCTTTCAAGAAAATGTGAGAGTGTTTTTCTCAACGTCCACGCTCTATATCTTTGAAATTATTTAATAGTTCTCTACTAAACAGTTAACAATATTTTGAGATATAAAATTCTACGTATTTTTTATGCGACTAAGAAAACATAACAAGTAATAATATATTAGTTGAGTTTATAGGTTCTCTATTTATAATGGAATCACACAGACTCGTAAAACCCAATTCGAGTTCTCTTTTTTACTTTATCATCTTATTGACTAATATAAGATATATATTCAGTCAATATTTATCTCATTAACTAAAGTTACAATCGATCAATTTATATAATTATCTTCGATGATGAATAAATATTCAACAAAATTTTATTTTTGTTTTGATATACTTTAATTAAGATTTTATTTTATAAAAAAATATATTTTCTCGAAAGTATGTTATTGTCAAAAATATCAATGCCATAATACTATTTCCGAATAGATATTCTTAAATAATATTACTAATATAATTAAAAGTTTGATTTTACAAACATCAAATATTTACAGCCAACTATTACATGTGCGATTTAATTGGCGACTTAAGAAATTATTTATTTTGATTGAAATATCATGAATTTGCTTTTAGAAAAATGAAGAAAAAATCCTCAACTTTTAATTCAATTAAATTTTTTATTTGCAATCGATATGAATACGTGTCAATGTTAAAATCAAACCCTCAATTTCACATATTGAGCTGAGCTAGCAAGCAAATGATCCAACATTCCATGGTCCCCATTCGTTAGGTACAACACCTCCAAGCACAATTCCTACCGGATTCAAAGATCATCGCCACATGCAATCACTCCCCAAGACGACTTTGACCAAAGCGCGTAGCTGATGCGGCTGCGTTATCTAGAAAGAGTTCTTACTTGTTTGGATAGCAAGACGATGGATTGGACCGGGATTGATGGGTTAAGGCTGACGCTTTTATCTAGAGGGTGAAATCACGCGCCGCCGACGCAGCAGATAAAGTAGTAGTTATGTGGGCCCCTCGATTACGTGGGGGTTTATCCTCTTCGCTCACCGTAGCCACAAATTTATCCGCTCTAGGAGCCGTCAGCGCAAGATGCGGCGTCTTTTGACGTGGCAAGAAAAGGTTGGCTGATTATACGGCGCACACGTGGTGTTGGTGTATTCAACAATTCACCCAATTTTTCCCAAGTGAAAGGGAAAGAATTGGTGGTGGGGAGAAAAAGAGCAAAAGTGTATTTTGAGGTGGGGTTTGTGGTCTTATCTTTACCTTCACGTTGTGATATATTTTTAGAAATAATAAAAAAGAATTAAGTGTCTTACATTAAAAAAATAGGTTTAAACAAAATAAAACTTTGGTAAAAAATATATTGGCGTCGCTGAAAAGCGATATCAATTAAATTTATATTATTAGGGCAAAATTCAATATACTTCACACGAAAATTCATACAAATCATCTCTTCCTCTCTTCAGATGAAAGAATATCTATACTATACAAAGACAAGCTATTCAGGATAGTTATGGGTATAATACTATTTTAACCCTTACCTACCTCCTATTATATGTTTATGGTTTATTAGTTGGGGTTATTCTAGTAATTCGTTAGTCCACATTAATTTGGTAAGTTTAACTTGGACCTTATTTTTCAACAATATTATCCTTGCCCCATTTAGCTTGATTTTCTTTCCCCCATCATGTATATTTAGTAAAATGATTCATAATCAACATCTTGAAAGAAATATATAAAGAGTATTATTAGAGATTTCGAACTTTCAAATTAAAGCTAAGAATGTAAAGATAATAGGGCTAATTCTGATCGAGGTAGCAGTTGATGTGGCTAATCAGAGCTGACGATGGAGTCCACGAGATGATGGAATCAGCCAAAGGAGGGTGGGGTCCCTGATAGGTTCTTGGTCTGGAGAGAATAGGTTAATTTGCAATATACATTTACTAGACTCGTTGAAGGGACTTCTAACTAAAATTTCACGAACTTTAAATTAGATTGTTAGGAAATATGGTGGAGTCAAGGGGTTAGAATTCAGTGTATTAGTTTATACTTGTTAATTGCTGCCTAAAATAATTATAGAGGTCAATTATTAAAGTTATATGGATCCACGTATCAAGCTGACCATCATCGGATGATTTGAGTTTCAATCGTTGTAGTTTCGGAATAGCGAGTCAATGGGGTGAAGTATAATCCTGCCTCAGTAAAAAGACGCAAATTCTTGTTATGTTATGTTATTTTTTTTTTTTTAAGGATAAATATATCTTTTTAAGAATTTTAACTATTTTAACTTCGTCAAGATCATTTTGAATAAATTTTGACATGATCTAAATTTAATTTGTTCAAATATCGATTGTACAATTGTAGTATTCGACACTGTATTTGCACAAGAAAAAATAAAACTGCTTTTTGAAATGAGTATAGTATATATTTTTTGTAATTTGAATAAATTACTTTTACAAAAGGCTATGATTTAATTTAATTGTTATTTAATATTTATTGATATAAATGTATAATTACTGCTCAATAGAAGAAAAGAAAGAAATGTGACATATGGGATGGAGATTGATTGCGAAATCCTTTATGAATTATTAGAAAAAGTTTGTATAAAGTTATTTTTCTAACCACTTTAGGACTTATAATTCTTGCAAAATAAGGACAAATATGTCGTAGTTTTTAGCAAAATTATTGTGGCGACATATCACTTGTGCCCTTTTACATCGTGGGGCCGATGCATGAAACATTGACATTAATTATTTAAGTTTTATTATCATTTTATTAAAAATTTGAATTACCTTCTAGATTTTGGGCAGTTAAAATACAACGATATTAATTGTTCAAAAATATTTTTGATTGAATGAGAATTTCATTTAAATATTTAAACTATTAGGAAAAAAATAATCTAAAATATAACATTCACACATACCTCTTGATGGGCAGACATTGCTGACAATATCTTCTTTTTTTGTTTTTTAAGCCTTGCACATCAAAATCTTTCTTTTATTTTTTCATAAATAGGGTTGGGGTAAAATTCAAATTCAAAACCTCTCATTCAATGATACTATATTAAATCATGGGGTAAATAGCAATTGACCCACTGTGATATTGAAAATGAACACATTATTCCCGATGAAAAAAATTACCATTCTGTACTTTTTAAAAAATGAAGCAATTTATCTCCTTACAGGGAGATAAATTACTGCATTTTAAAAATTATAGAGGGGTAAATTATTTTATTTTAAAAATATAGGGAGATAAATCGCTATTTGTTTTTTTCGTAAGGGTTAATTTACTTATTTGTGATGTCACAAGGGGTTGCTTGCATTTTTCCCTTAAATCATGACCAACTTATCTAAAATTTTAAACTATTCGATTTAGGATAATGAGTGGTAACATATATAAAATGATCTGGGAGGGGATCACAGTGACACCGAGAATAGCCCAAATCTAGATAAGTGCTTGGCAATATTAGGAATGACAACAGGTTCAGATTAGACGGGACCAGTCCCATTGGGATGGGTTCTTAGTGTTTGTTCGGAGATCCCTAGTTAATAAATTTTTCTATGTTTAAGTTAGTTGTGTACTTCACCTCAAAAGTGATTTCGGAATATTTAAAGGGTCAAATATCTATATGTGTACAAGTTCCCGTGTCGTGATCTTAGCATTTCAGGTGTTGGGTGATCGATGATCCAAATCTAGTTAGATGAGTGCAACAAACTCAAACAAAATATACGCAGATCCCTATCTTACTCGAATACCAAAAAGTCAAGATGCTAAGTATTTTGTTCATTAAAAGTCCCTCTTATTAAACCTCTTTAGAATAAAATATAATTTTATCACGTTAAATGAGTTTGGAGGCAATATTGATATCAAATTTCTCAAGCAAGTCATGAAAAGACACAACGTGATCCTTAATAACAATAATATGTTTCTGGGTCAAGTCATTTTCGGACAGCAACACTTCGGTAAGATAATGACTTAACCTTTAATTATTGTTATAGACCATTGAAATAGACAACCGAATTCCATAGTCTATCTTTGAGTGATCTTGATTATGATTTAAGAGGGTGTTTCGCCAAATTTATTAATAAAATTCTATAAGTTAATCAATTTTATAAAATATTTTTTAAATTTATAAGATGTTAGACCTTAAAATATTTCAAGAAAATAAGGTCATAATTAAACAGGCCAAGCAATTTGTTAATAAGAAATCATAATGGTTGAAATTGATTTGTTAATCCAATAAATTTAGTTGACCTTAAGATGTTTGGACATGGAGTTTATAAACTCCTCAAAACACTAATTTGTAAGACTTGTAAGTAGATTTTGTGGCTGGAGATAAGCGACGGATGCAATGTACCAACAAATAGTTCATATTGAGAAGGAGAATGTGGTATATTGTCATTTCCAATAGAATTGTTGAAAAAAAACAAGAGATAATTTTCTAAGTGGGCGAATAAAATATATTATTAATGGGAATATATCAAATAATAATTTCAAAATTTTCACTAAAAATATATATTAATTAACTTTGATCTTGTCACAGTATAATTATTAATGATAAGAATTATATAAATATTTCACTATAGATAATTAATAACACATTTTTTTATAATAAATTAATAATTATTATCACAAAATTATCGGTATAGATATGCCACTAATTATTTTTAGTGATAATTGTATGCATAATTTTTTTTATACTAATTCTTTCTTGCTTATGACAATTTTTTACAAGATAATTATTACTATTGAATAAATAAAATTTATTATTGTGACAATCTAAAAGTTATATACTTATTGTTAGCGACAATATCAATTTCTTTTTTTTTTTAATTTCATGGTGAGCACTATTTTAATGACGTACCAATTGAAATATCTTATTTATGTTTTTATTTAGAGAGAAATATTATATATTTTTGTAGAAAAATGATCATTTGTAATTTAGAAAAACTTCATTATTTTATAATGAATATTTTATTCAAATCATTTAAAAGTAGTTCAATGATAATTAAAATGACAGCTTATATGGTACCATCAGTTGTCGAACTTAATTAGTAGTAAAGTATTAATAGTACAAGTAGTTAGTCAAAATATTAGGTAATTTGATTTCGTATTTAAGCAATCAATATACTTTAAACTAGCAATTATGTTTTAGTATTCAATTTGGTTAATCTTTGTTAGCTAAGTGTAAATTTCGATTTAGTTTTAGCAAGTGGACTGTCATAAGTTTTGAACTTTTTAAATATAGTCTCAACGTAATGAATTGTGATAAAACAAGTTTTTAGATGTTTTCAAGATCTTGATCCTTAATATTACGTTAGATAAACTCATATTTTTTATATCAAAGTATTTTGTCAACATTCATAGTTGTGAGTGCTTTTAGCATATACACATTTATCACACTTGTTGCTTTAGAAGCCATTTGACGACATTGTATGATCAAATTTTTCATAACATTGTTTAGGAGCTTATTTAAGCTCATCCAATGATTTGACAAGTCTATAGGCCTTTTTTTCTTGGACGGGAATGACAAACTCTTTAGGCTTTTTATGTAGATCTCTTCATCTAGCTTGCTATTTAAGAATGTTGTCTTAACGTTCATTTGATATATTTCCAAATCATAGAATATAGCATTGGCTACAAGCATATTTATATTTTAACTTGAACACAAATTTCATACTTATATTGAGCAATAATTACAAACAAATGTAATAAATTTAAATTTACTAATTGCTGTGGTATTAAAATTAACATGTCATAATCTGACATGCTATAAATTACAAGGATGCTCATCAAGTAAGTAGAAGCAATAATTCTAGTGGTTTCAAATTTCGCTTGGTAATCATTATATTTGTCTTGAACCACCATTTTTCTATATAACCTTTTCCCCATAAAATGGTTGTCTAAGTACAAATTTATTAAGCTCAAATACTAGTTTAAACCTACTTTTAACTAACATTGATCCAGAAACTAAATTCTTTTGTATGTCTGAAACGTGGAACATAAATCAAAGTGGAGTTCTTTTCCCGAGGTCATCTTTACTACTACCTTGTCGAGCCTAACGATGTCAGAAATTATTAAATTTTCAATAAACAACTTCCTCTCATTGATTGGTGTGTAAGTTGAGAACATTTATTTGTCAGGACAGATGTAGTGGGTAGCAGCAGTATCAATCCACCATTCTCTTAGGTTGTCTACCAAATTGGCTCCAAACACCATAACAGAGAGGTTGAGTTCTCCCAAATCTATAGATACAAACCTGACGTCTGAAATATGCACTTGATTTTTCTTAGGGAGTGGGGAATCCTTGACCATATGGTTAGATTTGCCAAAGCTGCGATATTTTCTTTAATCATTATAACCTTTCCCTTTTAGGGTTTATAGTCAATACGTTTTCATTTATTATTAGTATTTCCTTTTTGACTCCATCAAATTTGCCTTTTAGTATCAATTTGTAGCTTTCTGGATTTCACCTCAGAAGATTGTCTTCTTCAATCCTCAGTCCGACAATCAAATCCTCGAACCCCATTTCTTTTTCACTTGTGCTTCAGGTAATTTTCAAAATCTTTCTATAGTGGTGGTAACTTTCAATCATGGCAACTACCTGGGAGGATCACTAAGTTTCATTCCTTCTATATACAGATCATACAGAATCATTTGAAACTCTTAGATTTGGCTCATTACCATTTTGGAACCCACCATTTATAATTCAAAAAACGTCCTGACTATGAATTTCTTCAAATCGGCATCCTCCGTTTTGTATTTCGTTCAAAGTCTCCCAGAGGGCTTTTGCAGTCTTGGCTAAGCTATATATGTTGTGCAACGTATTACTCAAGACTTTTGGGATATAGTTTCCGCATATGAAATCTCCATGTTCCCATGCATCAAATGCAACCCTCCTCTTGGCATCAGTCTTCCCCTCAGAAATAATGGGGGTTTCCTCACTTAAGAACATATGTTCAACATAGTGAAATAAAATAGCATTTTTGATGCCATCCCTTAAAATTATTATCGGAGTATTTCATTGGTCTTTGTCATTGGACAACAAAAGGTGGTGACATATGTGGTTGGACAACCACATTGACCAGATTTAGAGTAGCAAATTCGATCGCCATAATATTATAATAAACAACTAATATAATTGTCTTAAACTTATTGTTGAAAAATGAGTGATATGCAGAAAATTGTGCATTATGAAGTCTAAACAAGAGTTAAAACTCTTTATATTTAAGATAATTGTTGCCCCACTCTGATGCTCATAGAAACTGTAATTTATCTTTCAAAATACAACGACTTACAATTTCAAAGTAGCAACACTAAAAACTATGAGAACAATGAACCCAAAAATATTTTAAAGTTATCTTACTAAAACTATATTTGAAAAAGTTTACTTGAAAAAAATTGACAACTGACATCTGATTCTATATAAAAGGGCTTGTAAAAGGCACAAAAATGGAAAAAATAAAAAAGAAAAAGCAGGAGAGGGCAAAAAAAAAGAAGAAAGAAATAATTAAAATTATTTTATGAAAATTCAAAATATTATAAAAGAGGTAATAACTTATCTCAAATATAAAATATGATAAATTTAAAAAAAGTATTATTCATGCCAAATAAAATTTAAATAAATTATTTTCTTTATACTTTAAAAAAATATTTTTCATTTTTTTTGTAATTATAACAATTCTGTATTATTATGTAATTTGATTTATTATTTAGTTTGAAACATTTTAATATAATTTGACCAAAAATTACAATAAATAAAATTTAATTTCTTAAGATAAAATAAAGAAAATTTAATTTTATAGAAAATAATTACTTTTTAAATAAAAATTATTTATAACCTCTTTTTATTATTTTTCAAAATTTAATTATTATTTGATTTGATAATAGTTTAATAAACATTTAACACAAATTATAATCAATACAATTTTGGATTTTTGAATTCAAAAGTAAGAGAAATTTAATTTTTATAAATAATAATTTAGTTTGTAAATTATAATTATTTCTATTTCAAATAAATTTTAATCAATTTTTATTATTTTTAAAAAAATTGAAATATTACTTGGTTTGAAAATATTTTAATAAATATTTACAAAAAGCTGCAATAATAAATTGTATTCTGAAAATAAAATTAGAGAAATTTTATTTCTAGAGAAATAATAACCACGACCACAAAGGCACAAATCAACCTCAGCTACAAAGGTTTTTTACTCAAGGCCACAAAGGCAAAACCACACAGGTTTAAAAAAAAATTAGAGTCTACAGAAAGGGAGAAGAAAGACAGAATCATATTAGGTGTGACTGGCCAGAAGGCCAGGGACATATTTATAGTGAAAACCATTAAAGGTTGGAGGAGGGGGGTTCGAGGTAAAAGGCGGTGGCTGGAAAAACCAGATAGTGGAAATAGGGATAAGATAAACTAGAGAGAAAAACGAGAGATATTGAGTTGTGAAGGGTTTAGGGTAGTCAGTTAGAGAGAGAGAGAGAGAGAGAGAGAGAGAGAGAGAGAGAGAGATAGATAGATAGATAGATAGATAGATAGATTAAAGAGACACAAACCAGGTACAGGGGATGGGTCGGGTTGTGGGCTGGATTAGGAACAGTCAGGAGCCAAACGTGAAATAGGTCAGAGCAGCAAGGGTCCAATAGGTCCAACCATCCAAGAGGAATGGGCTGGGCCAATGTGGATTTAGGATAGATCATATTAACAATCTCCTCCTTGGACCAAATCTAAGGGGTCGAATCTTAGGCATCATCACAGCTTTATCGCCTGGATTGAACTAGCAAGAGAAAACTTCTTGTTTACAAGGGTTAGTATGATGCAGAAAAACAAATTAAGATAATAATGCAAAAAGTTTTTGAAAACACTTCTCCAACATCTTTTTCAAAAAGCAAATTAGTATCTTCTTCATTTTTGTCATTCCTTTTTGGTATTCTATAATTTTTAACAAAATGCCTCTTTTTACCACAATTATAACATCTCCTATCCCGAGAATTTTCATCCTTATCTCTATACTCTGACCTACTATGACTTTTATTCCTATATTTATTTCTATACTCAGTTTTCCCCCTAACATGATTAACTTCATTTTGGGCCTGATTAACAATATTGATTTTAAGGTCCTTTTCTTTACTTTTTAAGCTACTAATGACAGTTCTAAATTCACACGATCCCTTCCATGTACAATTGCTGCTTTAACATCATTGTAAGCTTCAGAGACAACATTTAATAAAGCAATTGGTGAGTAATCATCAATATTCTTATCACCAGTTAACTTAATGTCTTGAATTAACTTAGTAAAGTCATCTAAATTTTTCTCAATATTTTTAGACAAATCAAGTTTATATCTGAAAAACTTTTATAGTAAAAACAACTTACTAGGCAATGGAGTTTCAGTATATAATTCTTCTAACTTATTCCACAAATCTTTTATGATTTTTTATTTTTTCAACTTTTCTCAAAACAGTATCAGACAGATTTAAGATTATAGAGGAATAATCATACTCATCATTTTCAATTTTATTTTATTCAAAAATATTTTGAGGATATCTACCATTAATCACTGTAAAAACTTTCTGTTGAATTAAAATTCCTTTCATCTTTTGTTTCCAAATAGAGTAATCAAATTTTCTATCAAAAGGATGCAAATTATAACCAGTCATTTTTTTCAAAAAATATCACAGATGCAAAAAACACAGGGAGATATATAAGAATATCAGAAACTCAAAGAAATATATATAGAATGTTAGTAATAGAGAAATTTATTTAATACAAAAATCAACAGGGGAAACCCTTAACTTAGCCTTTACCAGATACCGGACGGATAAGTAAGAAAAGGTCTTGGTCAGAGGATAAGAGAGTAAGAATAACAAGTAATATCGGCATATTATAAGAGATGTAGTAAAGTATGTTTGCACTTAGCAGATCTAATTTTGCAAATGATATCGCAGATCCGGAACCACTTTTTGCACTAAACAGTAAGTAGATGTCACACTTAATATAGAGATAAGGTTTAGAAATAATTTTTATCGTTTGAGTATGATGGAGCCAAAGACTTAACCCAAGCTGTGGTACCACTGTTGGGTATCAATCTCCAGCAAAAAAAGCCTAGAATAAATCCTATGAACTATTACAGAATGGATAATGGGTTTGGAAATCCTTAGATACAAACCTTTACAGAATATGAAAGAATATTACAGATCTATAGTAAATATCAAGCAATTAAAGGAATGAACAAATCAACAATAAACACGGCTCATAAAGCCAAATCAGGGGATCGGAACCCAAAAGGCCATAAAAACTGGCAACCCAAAACACTCGATTGCTTGGAACCCCAAGAACCACAAAGGTCAGCCACAAAGACTCTTACACATTAGACCACCAAGGCCATATTAACCACAACCACAAAGACACAAATCAACCTCAGCCACAAAGGTTTTTTACTCAAGCCCACAAAGGCAAAACCACACAGGTTTTTAGAAAAATTAGGGTTTACAGAAAGAGAGAAGAAGAAGACATAATCAAATTAGGTGTGATTGCCAGAAGGCCAGGGATATATTTATAGTGAGAACTATTAAAGCTCGGAAAGGGGGGTTCGAGGTAAAAGGCGGTGGCTGGAAAAACCAGACACTAGAAATAGGGAGAAGTTAAACCAGAGAGAAAAACAAGAGATGTTGGGATGTGAAGGTTAGGGTAGTCAGTTACGAAATGAATGAATGAGAGAGAGAGAGAGAGAGATATTAAAGAGACCCAAACCAGGTAAATGGGATGGGTTGGGTTGTAGGTTGGATCAAGAATGGGCCAGAGCCAAATGTGAAATGGGTTAAAGCAGCAAGGGTCCAATAGGTCCAACCATCTAGGAGGAATGGGTTGGACGAATGTGGATTTGGGCCATAATCATATTAACACATGCTTTTGTTTCATGCATAATATCCTATTATGCATTTGATCTATGATCAACCCTGCAACTACATTCGACTCCCGTTATTGTGCTTTTTGAATTTCTTCAAGTTAGTTCTTGCCATATATGATAGACCATAAATGCCAACCAACTTTGATATGCCCTATTTACCAGAGGAAGTTTGACTCACCAGTTCACTGTAGACCAATTTCATGTAATATCATGTCTGATGGCATCCAACTTTGTCGATATAGGCATTCCAGTGATCCGAGGTCCTTGTGGGAGGTTGTGAACGAGAAATCGGACAAAGTGCTAAGGGGGTCCTACCACATCTAAAACACACGTTCATCCTAATCTGATACTCTATCGATCTAGCATGCGTGTGTCCAAAACAATGTTATCTTTTAGTCCTTTCAGTCAATTGGCTCTATCTAGGCGTAACTTCAGTAATTTCCTCCAATACCATGGACTAAATTAGTTTTTAAATTGTAATGATTTATATTTGAGATAAATCTGGACAGTTATTTCTATTTTTATCTTTTTTTCCTCTCTTCTCCTTTTCTAATTTCTCCAAATTTTGTTCTTTCTTTAAAGCCCTTAATTTATGAAAAATAAAAAAAAATTAATTGTCAAATTTTTTCCTCCGAACACAAGTAGTTCATATGAGTTTTTCCCTCCAAGTGTTATGAATTTAGTTTAATGGAATTACAAAAGCATTATGCCACCCAAATAAATATTTTAAGTTGTCCTAATTATGCTCATAATTAATAATTCTTAGTAGGATTCTCGATCTTTAAAAACTCGTGCCAGCCATCCCATTAAACTCGAATACGGTGATGGTGATGATTATGATTTTATTCATTTTAATTTAGAGGGGAATGGGAGTGGAGGGTGGGGACGGCGGATCACGTGGCAACATGCACACACTTGTCTGAATTACAGAGCGCTGATGTGTGATGCCTTCACTCTGGCCAAGTAATAAACCCTCCATCCTTTAACATTTCAAAAAGGCACCGCATCCGCATGCTGCCAAGTGCCTAGTGCTGTTTCTAACAAGACATAGATTCTTGGCTTTCTAGTATCAGTATGCTACATTTACCTCCACCACCATCTCTCCATATTCCCAGTGTTTAAACTAACAGTGAACATTCAAAGTTTCTGAATCTGCAACGCTGTGGGGAGAGGGTTTTGTGATCCAACTGATTTCAAGCTCTGCCTGCATAACCTGCTAATTCCCATCTCTCGTACGTACGTAAGCTATCTATTGTTGTATATTAATGTTGTTCTTGCCATCCGCTGTCGCGAATTTGTGGGGGTTTCTGTTTCTCTGTTGTTCCTTACCTTGTTTGATTGATTTACTTGGCGTCCCTCTCTGTGTGTGTGAAAATGTGGAAAGAATAAACTTGTTGGGCGGCTCAGTCGATTTCTTCTCAATTTTTTTTGTTTTATGGAGGGTTTTACAAGAACCCTTCCGCGTTACTCATCTTCATCTACCATTCTCATATTGATTTCTATTTTTCTGCAAAAAACAAAATAATCATTTTTTACATCTTCTGATCAAGAAATTTTGGGTGGCTCGGATCTTTTTTTTTTTCTTGTTTTGATCAATGAGTCGGAACGACGATTCACCGCTAGCTAAATGATATATATTACGTACATATAATTTTATGTATAGAGGTAGACAAGTAAAACCTTGAAACTTGGTCAAAAAAGAATTTGGGGGCGCGTATTCCGATGTAGCAGTATTAGGCGGTTTGCTGTCATGTTCTGGTCCCTTTGATTCGTCTTCATGAGGAAGTCATCGTGGGCGCCTGTGGACGTCTGTCTGTCTCTCTCTCTCTCACACACACACGCACACACAGACACACACAAGGAGAGTGTGTGTTGGTTTGAGCTCGTCCAGGAAACCCGACTAATAATATATACTTTCATCCTTGTCTTTGTATTTGTTTTGGCTGCTGCTGATGATATGTGCATGTTACAAGTAATTGTCTAAATAGATAAAAAGAAAAGGAATATGAAATCTTGAAAGTGTGTTGCATGACACAGAACATTCGTCCACCCATAAACATCTATGGAAATGTTTGCTGATCCTTAATTAGGCCCATCAAATTAAGACCACTGCGCACTCATCTCAGCCAATTTGAAGTTATGAGTCCCTTCCATGCATGGAAGTTGGAGTAGCCAAGAATTTAACATAATATTTGGATTTATTTTCTCAGTGTTTTATGGAGATCGAGAGAGAAAAACGAAAATAAAAAAATATGTGTTAGAGATGTATCTATATTTGGATTTGTGTTTGAAAATAAATATTGTATGTTTAATGTTGCGTTTTGGGAGATAAAAATTACTATCTATTGTCAAATCATATCTTTTTTATATATATTTATGTATATGTGTGTGTATATATATGTATGTATTTATGCTAAAATCGTTAAAAACAACCAGATAAGGTGTTTATGTATATTGACAAATATTGAGTATGTTTTGACTCATCCCGAAAATAACTTGAAAATGAAAACAAATATAGTCTAATATTCTTAGAGTATTCAATTGATTCATTTTTCTGTAAGTATGCTCTCCCTAATCACCGTAGTAGGTTGGTGATATATTATTACAATCAAAGAAAAAAAAAGACTGTCAGACTAGAAAGGGAAAACATGTGATATCTTAGACCAAATCTTGAAAATCTAAGACATGAACTTTGGAAAAGTATGTAATATTGCATTGGAAAGAAGTATACTCCACTATGAAAAAAAGTGGAATTTGGGGTGGGTTTAGGAACGATTTTGAATTGACGGAATTAATTTGAATCGGATTTTGGGACGGCTCACCTTTCATTCATATAGATATCGTTACAAATATTTAGAATGGTTGATCAACGAGTGTTCCAATTTGGAACGGTTACTGTAACACATGGCAGGTTTTTCTTATACATTCATCTCTTCAACTGTCTTAACATGATGAGTGCACACACATACAAAAAAATGTATTATATATATATATTATATATAACATTAAATTTAATTGACAAAAGTACAATATATAATCAACTGGCAAATAAAGGGTTAAAGTTGTTATGACCAAAATAACTTCAAATATCAACAAAAATTCGAGAGAGATTGACTAACGAGAGTATAAGAATATTAGTGGGAGAGTGAGTGATCAGGAAAATTCGAGTAAGATTGAGAAAATAGAGAGAATAAAAGAAGAATAGAAGAAGATAGTGAGATTAATTGAAAGAAAGGAACATATATATATATGTATAGAAAAGTTTAGAACAATTTTTGGAATGACTCCTGGAACACATAAATAGCCATTAAAAAACAATAGTTAATTTATAATTTGCAACCCCTTAGGATCACAATTTTTTATCCGTTGAATTATAGTTATTGCACTTTCTTTGGAATGGTCTTAATAATACAATATTAATAAATACACATAAATTGTTCCAAATAGGAACACATCTAGTCACGGGCTAAGTAACACAAAAGGTTTTAAGTAAAACTCATATTTAGGAACGGTGTTTATAATATCAAACCAGCTGCACTCTCACACAGTTCTAAATTGCACCTCATTTTGGAAAATATCTACGAACTCTTAATTTTTTACATCAATTTTCTCATATATAGGAACGGTCAACTCAAAACCGCCCCTAGTTTTAATAACATGTTCCAAACAGGATTCCAAATTTTCATAGTTACAAGTTTGGAGCAGTCTTAGGAACAGAAACTGTAATGGTTTTTGGAATACGATTTGTGATGATTTTGCCGTGCCAAAAAAATAACACATAAAAAATGTGGATCATGGCGCCATCGACCACTTTTCGTTCCTCAGGAGTGCCAGTACCCGTTCCAATATGGAACGGATTTTGGAATGGGAGTAGGAACCATGTCAAATCCCTCCTTTCTTTTGTAGTGACAATTAACATAAGAAAGTAGAAAAAAATTCAAGACAAGGAATATTAACTATTTGAAACTAAAAGGGTTGCTCTCGATACAATCCAAAATAATAAGGGCCACTTCATGAGATAAAATATACAGATTAAAAAGAACAAAATAAAAAAAAAAGGGATTTTCATATTAGATTAGGTGGATGTGTAGACAATGATACTCACCAGTACGTCTAGGCTTGTCAACGGGTAGGATCATACCCAAAAACTAACCTTCATACCCATACGTATACCATACATAATTGGTTAAAGACCCTACTCTACACTAGACCCATGAAATTAAATAAGTGAATATCGGTAGGGTCTAATACTGTAAAAAACCCATAGATTTCTATGGGTATTGATATAGTCTAATGCCTAAAGACGTTCATTCATCCAATACTTTAAATTTGAATTTTCAAATTTTTAGTATATTGATCAACTAAATTTATTTAATATTTTAAAAAAATTAAATAGTATATAATTATTTTATTAGCCTTTGCTAGCTGTCCAAGAGTACCTCCTTTCTCTATTAATTACTTATCGAAATTTTGACTAGATATGTTACAAATTTCCATAATGATTCCGTAACCACTCAAAAATTAATTTTATGATCAAATTAAGCAAAACTTAACTTGATATTTAATAAATAATTAAATTTGCGTAATATACTAAATAAGTAAAATTTGTTTGAGCCAAATTATAAAAAATTCACTCAAATCAAAGTTGAATGCAAATGCAAATTCAAATGATACATGAGAGATCTAAATGCATGTTAGATATATTGTACTAACTTTCATTTATTTTCGCTCTTACGTCTTTATTCTGATTTTGAACTTGTCTCAATTTTGTAATCAATTAATATTATCAGTCCATTATCTGAACAAGTTTAAGGTTTTATTTGAAATAAATATTGGCCTATCATTCAGAACAAAATCAAGTTCATTATTTAAATTTCAATGATGATCAATTTGCACCTGTTAAAAGTTAAGTAATTAATTTTATTTTATTGACAGACGGGTTATGAAAATCCACTAATAAGTTAATTTAATAACATATATTATTTGGCTTGAATGTAATTTAAACATATTGTAAAAGAGAAAAAAATAAGTGCGTCTCAAATAAAAAGACCCAAACTATACCCAATTCTTTTAGGTATAATTTGGGTAAGACCCTATGAGTATATTATAGGGTAGGGTCTGAGTAAGGTATGAAAAATTACTATAGATATCTGTTAGGGCGATACTTGCCTATTGACCTGCCTATGTACGTCCCTCATTTTGTGTATATATATACATACATGTATGTATGCATACCCTTTTACTTCTGATCCAACTATTTTGTGTTTATGCCTTTTAATGATTGTTGTATCTCTTGCATATGTTTACTCATGCCGGTATCGTCATGTTCATGTTCTGTTCGTACCTATTTCCTGCATTCGAGTATATATATATATATATTTGTATTGTACAGATATGTATGTATAATTGCTTTGCACACGCGAGGTTGAATTCCTAAAACTAAATGGAACCCTTTAAATGAATGTGAAATTAATATAAAACTCTTATTTTCAAGGAAAGAGCTTTTCTATAGAATGGGATAGAATACTACCTTATATGAAGAATACAATGAGTAGAAACATAGCTTGTGATTGCACATGGACAAAAAAGTACAAAAAGTTGTGATTAAGTGGAAACATAGTTTCAACATGGTTGAATAAAATTTCATTGGATCCTGTGCATGGCTACTAGATTGCCAAGTAAGGATCACTAGACATCATAACTATATGGTTGTGATTAGCGGGGACTCAATATGAACTCTTTAAGATCTATTTTATAAGTGTGAATAAAGGTGGCTGAGCAGTAGTAATGAGCTAATAGTGTTTGATGGCTCGATATATTTGTTCATTTGACTACCATCGTTTACAAGTTGACAACATAGACTAGGGGTTAGAACCCAAAGACCTGGATATGAACTTTCATCCACAGGCCGCAGTTGACAATAATGGTGGACAGTAAATTAGAATTTGTGGAAAGGTGATGTGTTTCCCATACCATTTTGTTGTCCATTAATGAGGAATCTTTGGACCCATAAGCCAAGCAGACTTGTAATTTCATCAGAAGTTGAATCCAGAACACTAGGAGTTGTTGACCGGCAGTGAGAGTGGCTTGAGCAGGTAGTCTTTTTTTGAGAGTATCCAAGCAATCTGTTACCACATTTATGCAGATAATTAGTAGGATTATCTCTTATGCCTTCAAAACAAATACCAAATCTTGTCATGTTTTGAAATTATTTAGATGGAGAAAAGCCAAAAAGGGAAAGGTCTCACATTTGTCCAACTGCTTTCTCTGTCTCTTTTTCCGGCTGTTGCGTCAGCTCTAGAAGGGCTTTGCTTGACACTGATTTTCTAACCAAATACTTTAATCCCTATTGTCACACTAGCAACGATCTAAATCCGTTTACATGAAAGCCTTCTTTTTCATTCTTTGAATTGGTATTGACAGAGGTCTCAGTCCAAGGGAACCACTATCCAATTATGATGTTAGGTTGCAAATTCCAGCAATTATGGCTCCACACTGGGCAGTGGAATCTAAAGAGAGCCGGACCATTCTTATTCTTTTCATTTGACTTCAGCTTACGATTCTGCTTTCTTTTTTGGTTGTGCTTTCCTTCTGCGTCTAGACTTTAAGTTTTCTTTTATATTTTATGGTGAAGGATAATGCATTTTGCCGACTTCATGTTCTGATCAACATCCTTGAAATCCTTTTGAGTTTCTTCCACTATAAAACAAATGAAAAATTCTGTTTTCACTTTGCTTTCATTTTTCTTCTGCAACGGTCATCAAACCAGTTGACCGGAGTTCACCTAATTGTTTCCACATAAAGGATAATGTTTGGAGATGGATTCTAGGAGACTATGGGTCGATTAATTCAGTTTTTAGCGATTTTTGCCACATAAAAATTCGATACATAGGTTTAAAATGTATGCTTCTTGATAACATGAACTAAGATGCCTGCCTCAATAAGCAACACTTCAACTTGCCTGACTTTGACGAATTATGTATTCATAGCAACACTTCAACTTGCCTGACTTTGATAGATTATGTATTCATAGAACAGCGACACAGAGGCTAGAATACCTATTAAGCAGCTTGCAGCACGGTGCAAGGGCTCATATTACAGAGGGACGTATTCAGTATTCAACTAGCAACTTGTCATAAGTTTTTCTTCAGCTGAGTTGTTACAGTTGTGTTTACATTACATATATAAAGTCTGAGCAACCAGAGTGATATATTCTACTGTTCTGTCATTTGGCTGTCAGCAATGACGTTAAGATCCATTATCATCTTATTTGTCCTCCCATCAGCCTTGCTTCCTGCTATCTGTATGCAATGAACCAAAATTGATATAAACTATTGTACAGCGTCGTTCAATAGTTTGTAAGAAACTGATATGCTAATTATAGGTTTATATATGCAGTTTCTTCAACTCGGATCACCTTCTCTTCCAGGTGCCTTTTTTCTTCTGCCAGCATCTTTTCCTGTTCACAAAAGCAACATGAAAGTTGCTAGCTATTCTGCAATTTTCTTTGAATGTCGTGGACAAACAAACATGTTGGTAATAGGATAAAGTGGATCGAAATTGACACATTTGACCCTTTGTGTATGAGATAAGACACCCAAAACTTGAGATTCAGTTCTTGCATTTGTCTTGTCTTTTTACACATTTAATCATTTGAAATCAGTGCACGGCCAAGAAACCAGAATAGCATGATCGCCTTTCGGTTGTAGTCATTCAATGAGTCTAATCCAGATCAAGCAACTTAGATTCTTTAGCTGCACAGTAAGTTGTGGTGACATTTTGATAGAATAAGTATATGATATCAGCTCTAAATGTGAAATTCAAGTTCATAGGTTTGGTAGAACATCTGAGTCTAATCTTCTAAATTATGATGCCATATTTCCTACACACAATGCACTTACTTTGTGTAATAATTACTAATATAGGGACATGTTACAAATATTGCTTTCCGTGTTATTTCAAGTCAGAATTTGCAACTGAAAAGAGAAGCAAAACAGTAGTCCAGACTGTAAAACAACATACCTTTTCATGAAGGTTTGATATAGAATCCAGCAGCAAATGCGTCTGCATGAATTGAAATCGATAATCTCAACCCAAAAAATGGTGTAGAAACAATACAACACATGGATGGAAATGTGATCGCTAGATGGAATACAATCACTAGAAATTTCTGACATCCATTCTATTTGTTTAGGTGGACAAGAAATGGAAAGAAACCTTAGTCTTCCAAAGTTCTAAAATTCCTGCTCATGTGTGCTCTATAAGGTAAACCACTTCATAGTTGATTTTAGTTTTCTATGTTTGTGAAATCGCAGATCATTTAATCCCCAAATACCCAGTCGATCACCATGGTATATCAGATTACATATGTTTAGAATTCATAAGTTAGCGAATCATATATGCCTTGTCCAAACACAGATCGACAAAATCAAATAAATACGAGGGGAAATTGTAGCACTGCTGAAGAAATTCTCTGTCCGGTCATGCTGGACCGACTTTTCCACATCTGTGCAGAAGATTCAAGCTTTTCCTGTTGTTTCTATTCTTTATTTCTCTTCTTTACTGAAAGGAGGCATCGATTGACTATTCAAATGCACCAACAGGAAAATCATATCAACTCTCGTTTTCCAGTCATATATCATAATTCCCCTATATCCAGAACCAAACTCTTTACTGTGGAGCATCAAACATATATCCTTGAATCTACACAATCTGTGTAGGTAGATTGGTGATTACAGGGGAACATATTTGCATGCTAGCCTTGTGACATTCATTGAAATGATACCCAGTTGTTCAATCACCTCATTCATCGTTTCTTCTATCACCATGCTCAATTCTTTAATAGCTACTCGTGTCATTTATGTTCATATATTTGCACAACCCAGCTGTATATAAAGGCCAACTAGTAGCATCTACCAAAACCAGTATAGCCACTATACTGCACAACGAAATGGTGATCTATTCAGCAAAGGAACTTAGAAATCTTCTCCCGTACTTATCTTGGATAGCTTTCTACACATCCTTTAGATTCCTTATTGCCTGAACCCATCTATCTAGTCTTAACTGACAATTTTACATAAGACTATTTTTGTTTATTATAAGTGCTTACTGCTTCGCCAAAAAAAGAAGTGCTTACTGCACTCAAACATTCGAATCAATACTAATTAACTTACGAAAACAAGGAACGCAAAAGTGAAACCGTTAAACTGAGAAATGGAACCTTTGTTGCTCGTATCTGTATGAGAGCATCCTCAAGCTGTTTCTCCAGATGGACAAGGTCTTTCACAGTGAGATTGTTAACACATGTCTCCCCAAGTTCCCTAGAAAAATAGAATTAGCTTGTGAACAAACTAAGTTCCAGATCTCAATATGTAGTAATGAAACGCTTATAGACGGATAAAGCAGTTGCCTGTCAACAATTTGGAGGAGCTCTCCACTTTTGAGCAAACCTGTATATTTGGATTTCGCTTCCTGCTATGCATAGAGGTAGCAATGTGTGAAACAGTCTACATTATTATATCGAGTTAATTAATTAGTGATAGTGATCCATCATAAAAGTTCATATCCTAGATTTACAGAACCTGTATTTCAAATATGTTGAATTGTAATGGGAAGCTCACTTGTTTAGCTTTGGAAATTTCATGAGCAAGTGTGCCATGACCATTCATATCTATTACTAGAACAAAGACCAGATTGAAATTTAAAGCAAGTATCAAATTCATGTAGTATGTTAGCTAATTCATACTAGAGCAAAAATGTTGGGAGTCTGTTTCTTAACACGTACAATTTGCTTTGTATCATAACTTTTTTTTACAGAGATGGCAGAGGCATGAGGAATCAAGAATACGCAAGTAGTCGACGGATCATGCAAATTGCATTTGTGAGAAAACATTTTCACAATTTTCAGCATCACCAACTATCTGGAATATAAGGAGTTTTAGAATTTTACAACAAGAAATCTTCTGTTAGACAAACATTTAATTTTCTTTCCTATAATACACCTTAAGTTAATCACTCACGTACAAGCCAAACAGTAGGTTGCACTTCTGGGTAACCTTACCTGCATCCCACGAACTGCTGTCTGGGCACCTGGTCCCATCGCAACACAATTTTGATACTGTTGCAGGATCTCAGTCAGGCTGGATATGACAAGGTAAAGAAAACACTAATTATCTTGTATGGTAACAATTTCATTTAAACATTTGCAAGATATATATAGAATAATCAGATAACCCTGTTAATTTGTACTACTAACAATGTGGTAGTGAGATACAGGTTTTGCGAAATTTAACAGGGTAATGCTTATAAATTTTCGCAGTAAGAGTTGTCATTTTGATACCAAATTAACCCATTCAAAAATGTAAGATAGGAGAAAATTTGGTACAACTCTTTTGTCTTTCAGGCAACAGCGTCTCGTTTATCGCTATCTACAAAGAATTTGAAGAGAGTAGAGACTCGGGAAACATTGCAGCAGTAAAGTCATCAGACATAGTAAGCAAGGAAAGTTGGCATTCTCTCGAAAATGTCTCCGAAGGAACTTTAATGAAAATCCTGTCATTGAAAGAGGGGGCGAGAGCTGGTTCGCAGAAGAAGCTCGAAGCTCGAAGCTGACATCTTGAGGAGAGCGGCTGAAGACCCGATTGCAAGCTTGTCTGTAAGCCAAGACCTAGTCCGACATGCGCTATGCTAATTGTAAGGAAGAATAGAGTAAACTGGTCTATTGCTCTATCCCTCTTGAACTATGAGTTAGATGTTCGGGTTGGCAGCTCTGAGTTCTGAGCTATAGATGCTAGAGTCCAGACTAGTTGGATGAGATAGGAACAAAATCGAAGCCACTCTAAAGATCAAGGATGAATGTAAATATGAGTATAATCGATGCGAACTTATCAAGATGAACATGGGTGTCAAAAAATGATATGCAAGTGTATCAAAAAACATAACAATCTTAGATTCATCGAGCTTGGAGCCTCTGCTTACAGTAGCCTTGGTTTTGGGTAAGAAACCATGGTGAGAAGTAGAACTCAAATTGGTAATTAACTGTCAAGGTATTATAAAATATTAGAATTTGATGGTTATCACATTCGTAGTAAAGAGCACTTAATTGATCGCTTCAAAAGTGCAAAAAAATTTTAAATTCGATTGCAAGCTTGATTTTTATCAAAAAGATGGAGAGTAAATATAAAAAATTTACTACATTCTCCATACCACAAAAACAGTATATCTAGAATGCACTTCCAATGCGATCAACTAATGCACCCCAAATATTTAAAAAAGAATAGATAATCTTTCAAAGATTATTTTGTATTTATGTTTGTTATGGCGACATATTGATTATATCTAGAAATATGGAAGATCATATTAAATATAATGCATGCCATAAAAAAGATTAGAACTATTTCAAGAAAAAACTACTATAGCAGTTAATAAAATTGAACTTTTAGGAATTCTTATTGACGAAACAAACATTGAGTTACATAATTATATTGTGGAGAAAATCCGCAATTTTTCAAATGTACTTAAAGGAGAAGCATTTGCAGAGCTCCTTAGGAGTTTATAATTTGCATGTATCTTTATTAAGGATTTTACAAGATAACAGAAAGGATTCCTGACCAATTTTAAAGGAAACAAAAAACTCAAGGTGAAAATGGGAGGAAATTCACACTCAAGGATTCGTAAGCTAAAATAAATTTGCAGTAACAAGGTGAAAATGGGAGGAAATTCACACTCAAGGATTCGTAAGCTAAAAGAAATTTGCAGTAACCTGCTCAAGTTCAACATACCACAGGACGAGAACGAACTAGTACTCTACACGGACCCTAATATTAATAGATGGACAGCAGTAGTCATGAGAAAGACCACTACAGGGGATGAACTTTGTAGATATACAGAAGGGTTGTTCTCAAAACAACAAGCCCAAGTATGACACATTAACGAAAAAGAATTCTTTGCAGTTTGGAATGCTTTAATTTTACTTGCTAAATAATCTACATTAAAAGCTGGTAATACCAATATTAAATTTTTTTTTAAAGAATAAATTGGAATTTAAAATTGAGAAAACTCATATTATCAGGTCGCAAATTTAATGCGAATATTATCATTACATATTGTTGTTATAAAATCTCACGAGAATCTTCTTGTACATTTCCTAACAAGAGATTTAGGCAGTCGAATCAAACTCCATCATGTTGAGGCTCGGACATCTTAGAGAAAATCTTAAGGAACTTGACAAGAAGTTTGGACGCTTGGGGTGAATGCCTAGGTAGCCGGACAAATTGAAAGAGCCGATCCTGACACTATCCAAATTGCTATAAAGAGTACCATGGTGACTTCAACCTTTACCAAGGGACGACTTATAAAAACCAGCCCTTGGGAATAACTTATGAGTTGAGGGAGCATCACCTAAATATGCCCTTAGATTACAAGGTTCTAAACTTATAGCGTCAAATTCAAGTATCGATCGCACGAAACGCAATAATTGGGTCATAAAAAGTGCAAACTCTTGATAATTCGAGTCAACCCAGCACCTCCAAAATAAAAGAGTGAGAGATTAACCTTAAGCTGATGACAGACACCTCCGGGTTAATACTAACAAGTTGACACCTTCTTCTTTGCTTGGCATGTTACCAGCGGACATATTAATTTCCACATCAAGCAAAAATCATTATCAAAACATCCCAAAAATATAACAAAGTCTTGATGTTAGATGGTTCCAAACCATAACAAGTCCGTGAATGGTATGATTGGAGCTCTGGCTTCAGTTCATGTTATGTTACTAAGATTTTGGAAAATTTCAAAGCTTCCAGAATGCGCTAGTGGGGCGATCCATGATTCATGGCAAAATAACCCCCACCCGAAAAGAGGAGGTATTTTAGAGCTAAAATTCGTATCAGCCGCTCCAAAATTATCGGGAAAGGGATCTCATCTGGCATTCCATTTCATGAAATTGCAGAGACCTAATATTTCAACAAAATCAAAACTACCTCAGGAGAAGCTCCACTGGTATCGGCTATAGTGAGGATAACATTTCATCAGAAGAGCTTGGGGTTTATAGGTTTTTCTCACCGAAATGGACAAAATCAAATATCCATTAAAATATTTACATAAATTAAATGAATCATTCTTGTTGAATTCCATGGTAGGAAAAAATATTTTAGTTCGCGGAAAACTGATTCGAAAAAAAAGAGAATGCTGATATGAGAAAATAAACTACCAGTGACCAAAGCTACAAGAATGAATACATGCAGTATGTTGCATGTTGGACAATGGTAAAGAAAGAATTTCTCCAAACAAAATAAAAACCACAAAATATAAAGATTCAAGGAGCCGACCGGCAAAAGACATCAAAAGAACAGTTAATGAAAGCAAGAAAACCAGCTAGCAACCACATAGTAGAAAACGACGTGGTGATGACGAACGTAATGATGTCATCAAAAAAGGACAACAAGATAAGAATAGCAATGATTTCATAAAAAATAAATTTGAAGCCCGTGTTTTAAGTCCGTGAAAGGCTACAAAAAAGAAGCAGCAAAGCAAATGGGAATCATGAGAAACTTCTCCAACTCTCAAAACATCGTATTTTGAGGGTCGAATCTTTGTAATTTTTTGGATTTTTAGTTTTTAGATGTTTCTCCAATGAGTCAAATCCTCTATCTTATAAAAGACTAAACAGTTGTCTCCTCCAGTGAAGAAAATAATATCTAAGTAATACAAACATATATTTTTCAATAAAAATAAGACTTCTATTCAAATTGTTGTCCAAAATTCTATTAAGTCTCTATTTGGAGTGTCTTCTATGCTCTAAAGTAAGGAACCGAATAGAGTTCTGCAATTTGGTACTGAATGAGTCAAGTATGTGCGAACCAACTGTCGGGGTAGTATGGCTCGAGGAAGTCCGTAAAATCGAGGGCTTAGGATACGCCAGAACAAAGCGGTCGAAAAATGTACAAGATTATGAAGACTTAATTTTTTTAAACTAAAAGCTTGTGCATGAGCTATACGGGTTTTTCAATAGAAGAGCAAAACGGGCATTACTTTGTCCTAATCTGGCTAAAGGACCAAAATCGCACAGATTTAAAAGATAAGAGAACCAAATTGGCACGTCGAAAAGATAGGAACAGATCGAAAAAACGTTTAAAATACAGGACCAAAACGCTTTAAAACCAACATAAAATGCAGGCTATGAACCACATAAGCAAAGCAATCACCCAAAGAAAGGCACGTTCTTGGAGCATTCTGGCAAAATCATCTGTTGACAAACAAATACACCAGCGACTACTATGTGGTCACTGAGGGGAGAAATACTAATCTTGCTTGTATCCAAGAGGAACTCTTAAGTTCTTCTCCAACAGAACTTTTGCTACTCTAATTTTGCCCAGGAAGCCAATTCATTACCACAACTATGCAAGTAACATATGACCATCCTAATCTGTTCGGGTAACTATATCTCTCTCATAATATTATCTCACATACTAGGATTGTCAATGGGTAGAATAACCTAAAAAATAATTTTGAGACCCATACCCATACTCTACCCAATAGACAAAAGTCCCTACCCTACCCTAAACTCATGAAATTAAATGAGCTGGGATGGATAGGGTTTAATACCCTAAAGTATCCATAGGTAGCATAATGGCTTAGTACTCCAAAGAAAATGTCCATGGGTATTAATATAATCTAAGTCCAAAGACGTTCATTTATTTATTAAATTTAAAATTATTGCATAAGTAAATTTTTAATAAATCGATCAACTAAATTTATTTATTATTTAAAAAAGTTGAATAGTATAAAATCATTTCATTACATATTTTATTTATATTAATTACTTAATTGAAATTTCAACCAAATATGCTAGAACTTCTCATGTTGATTCCATAACTGCTCAAAATTAATTTTATGATCAAACTATGCAAGCTTAACTTGATATTTAGAAATTAAAAAAATACAAATTAACTTAATTTAGTTAAATTTGACTAATACATGGAATAAATAATATTTGTTTGAACTCAAATTATTAAAACTTCAGCAAATCAAAGTTGAATGCAAATACAAATGCAAATTCAAATGATACTTAAGAAATCTAAACAAAAGTTAGATATATTATATTTATCATTTACTTTTACCAACTCTTACGTCTTCATTTTTATTTTGAACTTGTCTCGATGTCATAATAAATTAGTACTATTGATCCATTGTTTGGATAAATTTAAGATTCTTAATTTTATTAATATCATTTGTCACTTGGATAAAATCAAGTCCATATTTAAATTTCTCAGTTTGCATCTATTGAAATTCAAGTAATTGGATTTAGTTTATTGACAAATGGGTCATAAAAATCCACTACTAAGTTAATTTAGTAACATACATTGTTTCACTTCAATGTAAATTTAAAATTTCAGAACTTTTAAGAGGCGAGTGAGACCCCACTCCTTGTCACACTTTCCGCTTAGAGAGTGGTTCCTCATCATTTCACACAAATAATTAGGCTTCCTCCATCCAACTTGGCTGCAATCAACAAGAGTTTCTTACCATGTGGGCAATCACCATGGAACTGAAAAGCGACAAATGATTGTATTCATGGCCAGGAACCACACTCTCCGGAAAGCAAAGACTAGTTCTCCACAAAACAACCAAGCGTTTCAATGCTCGAGCAACAAGGAAAATATCCGCTCTAGAAAATTTTGAATGATTACCTCCACCCCTGATTGCATTAAAATTAACTCAGACATTGCACTTAAAGATGATAGATGTGCTCCTGCATTCATCTCTCAGAACCAACCATCATGGCGCCCTTCGCCTTGCTAAAACAAAGAAAATCTTTGTGTATGATGCATTACTTGCTGAACTCCGTGTTATTCGACTTGCGGTTGAAAGAGTTTATTGTTTTGCGTGCCAGAACATTACCTTTGAATCAGACTCGCAAATGCGATTAGATGGATCAAAGGAAACATTAAAGAGGCTGACCGCGCTGCAATAATTGAGGTTGCAACCTTCTAAAAAATGGGTTAACTGGGACTTCAGAAAAATCCACCAACAATACAATGGCATGGCGCACGGAATATCCAAATGGGGATTTGGCTAATTGGGAGGGAATATGTCCCTCCCTATGATTCCAAATAATGTATTTTGCGACAAGGACTCCACATCCGTCCACTCTAGACTATGGAATTTATTACATAAAAAAAACCAAGAATAGAATTTGCCTGTTTCCAACAGTCGGACTATTAATTAATTCTCCAAAAACTAGTGCAACAGCAGGCACATAGAACATAGGAATGCATAGAGATATGAGCATCTGTACGTATCCCACTTTAATTATTATAATATATATATTTTACTCCACAAAAAGGAAAACTTTAGTTACTATATTAAGCATCTTCAAGATTTCTATTTCGAGTAATCTTCAAAAAAAGAATTCAACAAAAACAACCATCAAACTGTATCAGCACGAACCAATATTAAAAGAAAAATGAAGATTACTAACCTGTTAGTGCTACAGTAATGGTACAGCTTTCCCCTACTGGAGAAGATAATAACCCCCACATCCACATCGCAAAGAACTGACAATTCCTTAGCTTTCTTCAGCAACCCTTTTCTCCGCTTCGTAAAAGTCACCTGCCTCGCACTCTTATCCTCGATTCGCTTTATCTCCAGCTTCCTTCTTCCCATTTTCACACATCCACCCAAAGAAAATAAAAAAAAAAAAAAAAGCAAACCCTTCTCCCTCACAGCTCCCCCCTTCTCCACAGTACGCGTTTGGTGCGTTTTTATACACACTGATTGATGAAGAATAGGGAGTCGGTATCAAAGAAGAATCAGAATCTCTAAGTGAAAGTCATTTCTCCTTTCCTTCCGGGATTTTGACAGGACAACAATAGGAGCTGTAAATGGTAAGTTTTGACAAAATTATACCCGCTGGAGGTTTAAATTAGGGGGTCGACACACTGATTAATCAAGAAAGTAGTCTGGCGAAGAGGGCTGTGAACGTGGCGAGGCTGTCGGGGGCCACGCACCCGCCTACGTAGTAAATCCGCGTCCACGTAGTACGCTGTTAAAATTCTGTGGCTGCTAGAGACCGAAACCGTCGCATTGGTGGGCAGTTTTCCCTCTCCAATCTCCTGTGCTTTACTTTTGCTTTACCTCTCTCCTTTTTCTATTTGTACAAAATGCTGATATTTCAATCTTATTATGTGAATTTGGGAAAAAAAATGATGAATTTATATACTTTTTGGATAAATGTTTCATTTTCTGTAAAATTTAAAAATATATATAGACATCTATAATTTAAAGATATAAAATTAGGAAATTATATTAAAAAATTAAATATTTTTGGATAAAAATAGACTTGCTATGTACCTAACTATTTAATTTTCTTGGGGAAAAAATGCATGTCATTATTATAGCAAAATAGAACGTAGTATCACATATGATGCTTATTTGAAAGGCATTAATGTTCCTGTTTTATCATACAATAAGTACAAAAAAAGAAAAAAAATTGAATTTTACTTGTGATAGTCATAAAATTACCAGTACTAATGCTTCATAACTTTTATAATATTCAGTTGTTTAAATTTGTACAAAAATTAAAATGAACTTTAATGTCATAAATACTTTATAATATGTATGATGTTATAATGTTTTTCTGAATAAATTTAGCTATAAATAAAGTTATAAGTTGTAACCAAGATATTTTATTCGTGTATTATCAATTATCAATTATCAATCGTAAATATGTTTGATTTTTCTGTAATAATTTAACGGATAATTACATCGTCCTTCTTGAGATTTGGTGTAATTATACGTATATCTCTGGTGATTTAAAAAATTATATCTATATAGTACTTTTGATATTTGTCTCTATCTAACAAAAAGTTCCTGCCTTAGTTAAATTAACCGAATTTGGTGATGTTAATGAAAAAAATTGAATGAAAAGTAACATTTGTCCTTATTGCAAGTCAAACAAATCTTTTACAACCTAACTATCCTTATATCACACGTTAATGCATGTGAGGAAAAATGTTTTCATTTTTAAAATTGTAGTTTAGTTAGAAAAGATTTATTTGACATGCAATAAATTAATTATTATTAAGTAAATCGAGAGTATATATCTATTTTTATTTCAGTTTTTTATTAATTTCAATAAATTGGTGAATTTTGATTAACGAAGATGACCTTATTTGTTATCAGAGAGCAACTTTCATGAATATTAAATATAATTATACCAAACCTCGTTAAAAAGCGACATAGTTATCCTAAAATACAAAAAATCTGTCAAAATACTTTTCGGTTTCCATGGAGGAAGAGTAACTTTCATCCCAGAAAAACCACACAGTTAACCTTCACATCGCTATCAGAATCCAATAGTTTTTCACTACACTCTGTGTAATGTGTGGCTTCTTAGGATAAGAAATTTAATGAATTTGGACTTTTCCTTTTGAAGAAAAAAAAGAAAATATCATTGTGTTGTTTTCAATTCACGCCAAAAAACCAGCTGTGTTGGGTTTCGCACCATAACTATCAAGATGTGTTATTTTTTTACTAAAGCACTTGGCTTCTTGAACTAAAGAATTCAATGAAACGAGAGTATATTTGTTTTGATGAATTTGAATTTGGTAAAATAATTTGGAGAAATAATTTTAAGAGATAATTGTACTTTTTTTTTTAAGGTTTGATGTAATTATACGTAAATTTTTTATGGTTTGGGAAATTACATTTAACACCCTTGAGGTTTGATTCTGTCTAACAAATAAGTTCCTCTATTAGTCAAAATACATCGAATTTGCTGATATTGAGAAAAAATTTGAATGAAAATTTATATTTACATTCGATTGACTTATTACTGACTTATAGCAGGTAAATGATCTTTTTCTAACTAAACTACTTTTATAACGGTAAAGATATACCTCATCACATTCATTAACGCGCAAAGACGTATGGGGGTAATTTGATCATAAAAAGATTTATTTGATCTGTAATAAATCAATAATAAGTCAATTGGGGATAAATATAGATTTTTTTTTATTTTTTTGTATTAATATAAGCAACTTTGGTGAATTTTGACTAATTGATGGATTTATTTGTAGACAAAAGCAAACTTCAAGGTGCTAGGTGTAATTTTTCAAAGTATAGAAGGTCTACATATAATTACTCCAAATTTGAGTAGAACGAAGTGTAACTATCCCTAATTTTAAATGACTCTATTTGAAGAAAATTTGAAAGTTATTAATATTAAAGAAGACGTAATTCAAAATTAAAATTGAAAATTTTGAAATTCTTTAAATATTCTTCACTACTGATACAAACTGAGTATTTTTTTTTTTTGCTTAAAAGTAAATAAATATGTGGGATGTTCAATTTGATAAATTGTAACCAATGATGGGTTTAATTATTATAATTAAATCTATAGTGGAAAATATTTTTTAAAATTTTTATGGAATATATAATTATAAAGAACACAATTTTCATTATTTTCAAAATCTATATTTGCGTATTTTAGGAGACAGCCTAATGATTTGAGTTCTGATTTTTTTTTTTAAAGATTTTGAATTCAAACTCAAGTGTGTGCTTGAGTGTACCTACGCATAGGAGGGAATAAAAGGAAGTTTAAATCTATTCTTAAAATGGATTCGATTTGTAAGCGGACACAAAATATAAATAAAAAAAAAAAAAGTTCAAATCATGCCTAATTTTCATACTCTCACACACCACAACAGTCTATTATATTTGATGAAATTATGTAATGCTCAGATGAATGTTTGAATTTGTCAACTTTGTTATTACTGTATTTTTTTTTTAAAAAAAAATCATACAACGTGATGCAAAAATTTGAGCAATTGTAAGAAAATCATCGCTCAGAATTTTTTAAAAAAATAAATAAAATTATATTCATTGTCCATAGGGGCATTTTGATCGATTGACCATAAAAAATAAATGAAAACCTAACGTGTATTAATGGATTGAAATAGTTGTTAAACGACTGTTAAAATTAAGAGATGTTGATAGTTTATCAAATAAGGAATGAGTATTTATAATCATATCAAATTCCATGAAAAGCCATCGTAATTTCCATTATTAATTACCAACATGTTGGAATGGACGAAGCCATTTTCAAACACACATGATGATCAACTAGACAGGATTTGTATATTCGATCTGGATGGTTGTAAGCAGTCTGGAAATTCTTGAGCTGGGAAGACACGTGGGAATTGTGGAATCGTAGCAAAGAAGATCCTTTCGGCAGCCAAGTTATAGGGAAATCTGAAAGCAATAATGACTGATGGAAAAGGTATTTGTAAGCATTGGGCACGTGAATTAGTAGCCTGTTGGTGTGTGAGATGTGTCTATGGGGCTCTCCCTTCTCCCACTTGCAAGGATTAAGCTGTTTCGTGCCATTTTCTGTCACACTTTAATTTATTGGTATTAAATTAATTTTATAAAAAAATATTTTAGTCCATCACTTTTTATTTTTTAATGCAATTTTTAAAAATTATAATTATTTTTATTTATAAATATTTACAGTTGGACATTTATTTAAATAGTAACTTGATCAATAACATATAAACAAAAGTTTGGTGAAGTAACCAATTACTTGTACTTTTCAACTAAAAAAAAGCACTTGAATATAAGGTTGAAAGATAAATAAATAAAAAAATAGAACAAAAAATTTAAACGAAAAGGCTTTTGAAATCAAAATGCAAGGGGCGGGTTGAAAAGAGGAAATCTGTGTTTGAATCCAAAACCTCTATTTCATTGATGATAGCTGATGTCAGCTCAACCAAATATGGATGACGATTATTGTGAACCTATATTGCAAAATGACTACTATACCCTTACTAACATCTTATAGTTACGCCTATATCCATCACACATCTTTTTATACTTTTTTATTCTTTCTCTTTCCAAATTTCGCCATCAATGGAAACTTTTAGAACATTTGTTGATTTGTAAAGTTGCATGTAATAATCTACTTAGAGATGGATGGCACACTCAGTTGAATATGCAAGCATTTTAAGAATTATAAGTAATTATATTGTTTTTATTAAGATTTATAATCTGTACTTATTTGATTTTTTTATATATATATAAATGAATAACAAAAGAACATTTCAATAGATGAGAAAATAGTTACTGTTTGACATAAATAGCTGATGGGCCATATTATGCAATATAAGCCCAAATGATACTAAGAGTTTATTTTTTCGGGCCTAGGATGACCGAAGTTTCTTTGAGTTCGGCCTCAGAGGCCCAGCCCAAATGGCATGAAGAGTGCGGGCCTAAATGGTTGTATTGTTGGGGATTGTAGTAGGGGCACATGGACATATTTGATGAAATGCAAGTCTTAAGCAGTGCATTTTTAACATAATTATATTAATATTTCAATTAATAGATATATCAATTCGATTCATATGATAATACATTAATATAATAAGGAAAAATGAAATTATAAATCATTATTAACTGATTTTATCTTAACTGAGCAATATACCAATTCGATTAATATAATAGTACATCAATATAATAAAGAATAATAAAATAAATTATAAAAAAAGTTCATATAAAGTTAAACAAATACTCATATATTTGAGCGGCGACTCAAACTCATGACACCAAATTTGATCAAGAATTTTAATATTGTAATAAAAAATTTGTTTAAATTACAAGAAGCTCATTTGATGTTTGTCTTAATTATAAATACGTCTTGTTGTATAAAAAATTACAAATACCCATAATTTTAATGGGTTGTTCAATAATTAGTCCAATCCGTTAGATTTTCATCAATTTTATTATGTGTTGAACTGACTCAAATGTCATTTTAGACTATGAATTGCAATTTTATATATTCTTTAAATTGTTTAAATTTTTCTGTGGACTAAGTGGACGACATTTTATATTTTTCCAACCCACCTTGTCCAATTGTTTTTACAATTGTGTTTTATCTTTTTTAAAAAAGAAAAAAAGTACATCAAAGACAGATTTGATAATTTCATACCTTCATCCGTGAATTATGTAATTTTATCAGATATCAATGATATATTGGTAATTTCACAATCAATAAGAAATATTCATAATTATTCAAAATTTAAAAAAAATCTTATAATCTATCCAAAAAATGTGTGGTATTCCTTATATAATTTAGCATTTTGATTAATTTAAAGCTAAACAAAAACAGACGTGGAATCACACAAAAGTGTGATATAACATCCGCACCAAGAAATACCTATATGAGTAAAGAGACAGAAGGGGATAATAGACATTTCTTGAAAAGATACTCTCAACTTGATAGAACAGACTCAAAAACATGCAGAAATTGTTAAGAATTTGAATAGAAGCAAGAGTTTTCTTTACACAGTCTGCATACCAAGTGAAAGACAAGGAGAGAATCCAGACAAACACATTAACTTAAACACTACAACTTACTTAATATTCCACCAAAGTGGAATTACAACACCAGCAGTCTTACAAAAGTCCATGCCTATTAAACATGTTTGCCTTTATGAAACAACACACAGAAAGATTGAAATTTTCCTGGTTTTTATGAGAGATCATGATCACAGTTCGATCAGTCGAATGCTTATCATGGCAGCCAGCCTGAGATGTAGTTGTTATTCACACTAGGCCCGGCTGCTGCAACTGTTATTGGATCAGGCTGGTACCTGTAATTCAATGGCTTCATCAGTGAAAAATGAATGGAGATACAAACACACAAACGTACAACTTAGTTACTGTCCTTATTTCCTCGTTTAGCATGTAAGATGAACTAGGGAATGCATCGATCAGTACTGGTGTAAGAATGAAAAGAAAAGGGCAGTGTGACTTCTTGAACTTTTAGGAGAAGGGCAAAGCGAGACAGGTTGATGCGGGAGGCACTGAGCTTCTTTTTTAAGAAAATTCAGAGATCGTATTGCTATTTCTTGTTTTTGTTCAAAGAGGAACCCGTTTCTCGTTTCTTGTACATTTTATCCTACATTAGAGGGCTCAGGTTGAAGAAAATACTGTCAAGAAAATGATCAGATCATTGTACATGCAAAAGGACTGTTTCTTTTATGAAAAGGGTTATGATCATGATCTTTTTATTGTCAGAGATCGATCGTAGAGGGCTTACCCAATTTGCAGAGTGGGTTCGCAATCGAGAGGATGAAAAAATCCGTCAGGCTGAGGCTGAGCTGCTCGTCCGTAGCCCACGTCCTGAGCATTTGGGTTCCACTGGAGACTTACTTGACTTCCTTCTATCAACTGCAAAAAACCAGCCAAGAATCACTTCTTACATTCCCACACAGTCCTAGTTTAATAACTCCTATACGCTATTCACAAATCTTGGAACTAAATGCTGATCTGCAGCAGCTGCAAAACTCCGTTTCCGGCTTATAAACACTGCTGCAGTAGAGTCCAACGACACCCATTGGGACCGTTAACGGTTGCTGATCACATTCTATATTCATTGTTGCGTACGGATAAAATATGTATACCCGTTGTTTCAAACTCCTGTTAGCTTCATTGAGAGCATGCTCCTAAAACAACCAAAACAAAGATAACATAAAATGAAGTGTTAACGTAAGATAAAGCGGAATATGGAGTTTCGGTATATGTACCTTTCTCTGAAGATCTGTGAGAGTGTCCAGCATAGCTTGAGTCTGAAAAATGGAAATGGTTAAGCCAATCTGCACCTAAACGTTTCTATCTAAGTTGCTTAATTATATGTGCTTAAAGGGTCTTCAAGAACGAGATCGTCTGTTTAAGAACATTGCGGTGCTTTGGTAGAGTTGTGCAACAGCTGCATTGCAGCTGAGGTGAAACAACAGTGCAAAGTCATGCCAAGGATTTACCAAGGTAAAATCTAAGAGAATGTCGAACATGTGGTGGAATTCTTGCAACATAGAAACCAAAGGAAAGAAAGAAACATAGAATACATCTCAAACACAAAAAAATAGGAAAATATGTAAGAAGGTTTCTGCAGTTGTTTCCATAAGTTTCATTTTATCCCCATTCATGTCTATGCATGTCTCCTCAAACTTCAGCAGTAATCTTGTTATTGCTTTTATGTACATATGATTTTAGTTTAGTTTTCTCAAGTGTTTCTTCAGAAATACAAGTAAATGCTGAATGCTATGCTTGACATGCAAGTGACCACCACAAAGTCACATGCAGCTACGTATTTGAGGCTTCATTGTAATTTTGGTCTTGTAATTATATACGCTGACGTTTTGATTCTATAAAATTAGGGATTCATAACTAATGTGGACTTTTCAAAATCCAAAGTCGAACACTTCATGTGTTTTGGCTAATTGTATTCCACATAGGCGTGAAGTGTCCTATCTCGAATATTTGAAAGTTCATGTCAACATATTTGATTGTAAGATTGTAAAATCCAAAATTCCCAAATCAAAGATCAATTTCCGGCCAATTTGTACAATTTCCTATAAAATTTATCCTCAATATGCATTTTTTTTCCTTAATTAGTGCTCTAAATTGCCAGTCTCTATCTTCAGAGGACTAAAAATGCCATTAAACCCTATTTTGGCATAACTGAAATTACACTTAGGCAGTATATATAGTATAAAGTATCATTTTAACAACCATCTAGCAAAAAGGACAAACTCATCTTGTTGCATGTTCACCAATCAAATACAGCTACCTCCAAAAGTCCAAGCAAAACGTTCATAATATATTAACGTCCATCAGACATATATAACGAGGACTGGTACGTACGCAAAACTGAATATATATGTTACTGATAAACAAAATAAGAACAAGTACGTACCCGTGTTGATCTGATCTGCTTCAATGACATATCAAGTTGCCTCTCAAGTGACTCAAGCTCCTTGCTGTTCAGAGGACCAAGATCCTCACCAAGAAGATTCCTGACAACATAGTAGCAACCAAATTAAGACATGCATGCACGACTTGTAGCTACTTTGCTCAAACGTTTGTATATGTTTCCTCAATCCATTCATGTACATGCCAAACCTTTGAGAACGCTGTAAGGCTTCATGACATCAAGAATACTCACACATCATATGTATATCAATTGAAATGTATTATCAATTTCATCCTTAATGATTTCATAGCTTTGAATTTCAAGCTTACAGCAGCCCTGATAGCCTATTGGTGCTTTTGTGATACATTGACAAAACTACCCCTATTTAAAAAGATAATACCGAATTAGTTTTTTTCTCCTTTTTCCACTAACTTCTTTATTTGTTTAATTTTTCCCTCCCTTATCTCTCATCTCAATTTTCTCATCAAATAGGTTCTATTTTTTTCCATCTTCTATTTGTTTTTATTATTTGTACTTAATCATTATTTTATTTATCATAAATCAATGTACGCTTAGATAATTCAAAAAATATTTGGTAACAAATTCTAATAAATATCTATACTTTTAAATTTAGAAAAGCACACGCATCGAGACGTTGCTGGTTAGAATTAGATGGGAGTATAAAACATTAAAATTACAGAGATCAACTATAACTTTTGAAAACTTAAAGTGAAGGAACTATTAAAAGTAGATTACTTAATATTAAAATGACTTTTTTTTTAGTTTGCATTTGAATCGAAGAAATTTCAAATCCTTCATAATAAATTCTTTAAATTTATTTAGATAATTCTAAATTTAAAAGATTTCAAATCTTTCATTAATTCTAATTTTAAATTGGGTTTTATTGAATATTGATGAATTTCGATTCTTTTCAAGTGGAGTTATATCAAAAAAAAAAAAAAGAAAATTCAAATCCAACCATCCAAAAGTACCCTTATATTAATTAATGGTTGAAGAAGATTTCACTTTAATAAATAAACAATAATTCTCCGTACTGCATTTTTTCGGTTTATCATTTATGATTACAAGATAAAGTTCTTGAGGAATGGAATAAACTGAGAGATTTTGGGAGAAAAATATGCCAAACAAAGATTATGTGCTTGTGATGAAAAGGAATGTATTATTTTCATGCCAAAGTTAGTTAAAAATAACATTGTTTCTATTTCTATATTAATTGGGTTTTAATAATCATACATATCCTATTTTTGTTCCCATATCATCTCATGATTTCAATTGTTGCAAAATGAATGTTTGAAATTAAAAATAATATTATAATTTACATCAAGTTAAAAAGACCACAAAGAAAGATTAAAAAAGATGAAATTATATTTTTCATTATGTTTACACTTTATTGTATTAAATTCTTACTATGAATAATAAGTTGCATGTTAATAGTAATCTTAAAAGTTCCTACACCAAGAAAATATTTTATCCAAATGGATACATTTATTATTTCAACCTAATCTTCTATCCTCTATATAAAGAAAATACTATTTCTTTTTTCTTTTGTTTTGTTTTGGGGGTGGGGGGGAACAAACACAAATTTTTATCACATTTGAAAATTTGAAGAAAATGAATCATGCAACTTATTGGT
>NC_026152.1:12851588-12894974 GCF_000512975.1 Sesamum indicum
TCACTGTCTAATTTTTAGGATATATCTACATTATTGATTCATATTAGTGTGACCACGTGCATTATCACCATAAGATTTTCAGTCACCGGAACATGATATACTAAATTTCTGCAACCGAGTGCGGGGAGACGCCAACACAAATTTCGATCACATTTGAAAACTTGAAGAAGATGAAATTATGCAACTTAATTTAGGCAAGTTGCAGAAAATTTTACTACTATAACATGTTCCGCTTGCTGGAAGTCTTATGGTAATAATGCATGTGGAGCACTAATATTAACCAATAATGTAGCCAACAAATCCTGAAAAATTAGACAGCTAAAATTTCGGAAAAGATGCATTTCATTAAAAGATTTAAGACCAAAAAGAGGTATGTATATATATAAAACACCCAATTAATAGCAGGATAGAAACAGTTGAAAATAGTACCATATATGTACTGTCTTATTTAAGACAAGTATAGAGGTTTTAGGTTTAAAACTTTCCTGTCAAGAATTATGGGCTTGCTGAGTTATTTTAACTAACTTAACATGAAAAAGGAAACATCCCTTTTCATCACCAGCCAGAATCCTTGATTCACATATCTTCCTCCCAGAATCTCTCCGTTTCTTCCATTTCCAAGAATTTTATCGTGTAAGAATCGTACATGACGGAACCTCAGTTTTTCTATCTGTGCTGAAGTTTATGAGGGCATCATCATCTGGTATGATCATGATATAACCTTCATGTTTTCTGTACATAAGGGGTTCTCAACCTGCTTTCCATGTTGATATTTGCCATTGCTTTTCTCATCTCTTAATTTGTAGCTTGTTACTTTTGTCAGCAGTTCCAGAAGTTCTTGGTAAGATATGCTGTTGTTTTCCTTAAAATTTGATGTTTTCTCACAATTCACATGTTTTTCTGTTTATAATCTTGAATCTTGATCATATGTTCTTTCTAGCCGTATTTGGAACGAGTTTTCACTCAAATATTGCTGTTTATGACTTGTTTTTGAACTTTTACTTCATGTTTCTCCAAAGGGTTATCCCCCGAATTTATTTTCTTTTGATCTTTAGGACAAAGAATCAGATATCCTTTATGTTGTAAGGATTTCAGGAAAATAGTAAAACTTGTCTTAATTTGGTTTTTATCTTTGATCTTCTTGTTTGAATGAAGGATGAGTTACAATACTCATTCCGTCTTAGAATGGAAGAAGAGATGCTGAGCATGATTTCCCATGCAAAACTGAATATGAATGAAGAATCATCCGACTCTAATTGTAGCATCTACGTCACAAATGCGTGCAAGCGTTCTAGAGTCGAGAGGTTCAAAGGAGTCGTCCCTCAACAGAACGGACATTGGGGTGCACAGATATACGCAAACCATCACCGTGTATGGCTTGGGACGTTCAAATCAGAGATCGATGCTGCGATGGCCTATGATAGCGCAGCCATCAAGCTTAGAAGTGGAGATACTCACAGAAATTTTCCATGGACTAATATCAGCATCCAAGAACCAAAGTTCCAGAGCCATTTTACCACTGATGTAGTTTTGAACATGATAAGGGACGGTTCGTATCCTGCAAAGTTTGCCGATTTTCTAAGGAGCCAACGAGGTGAAATAGAGATAGGCTTGAACCTATCATCGTTCCACGGAGATGGGCAGTTTTCTTGCAATCTACTTTTCCAGAAGGAGCTAACTCCAAGTGATGTTGGCAAACTTAACAGGCTCGTAATCCCCAAAAGATATGCCGTTAAGCATTTTCCCAACGTGCCGGATCCTAGCGATTATAGCCTGGATATTGCTGGAAGAGTAGACGAAGTTCAGCTTGAATTCTACGATAGGCAGATGAACTTGTGGAAATTCCGGTATTGCTATTGGAAGAGTAGCCAAAGTTTTGTGTTCACAAGGGGCTGGAATCGGTTCGTGAAGGAAAAGAGGTTGAGAGCGAACGACACCATAGCTTTCTATATGTACGAGAGCAGGGATGGAAGACGTTTTGGGCAATCGTTTCTAGTCATTGATGTAGCCAGCAAAGACGAGTCGAGGAACGACAACAACACGAAAATGGAATTGGGAAGAGTAACTAATAACTCTGACGAAGTTAAACAAGACAAAGTAGAGAACGGAAATCACAACTCCTTTGTGGAAATATTAACTTTACAAGCTCCGAGCAGTGACACAAAAGGTTTTAGGCTTTTCGGAGTCCAAATAGACTAAGTTTGAGGGCTAATTCCTCCTTATGCTTCCATTTCTTGTTTTCATGGATCCAAACTATGGTGAATTGAACTCATCTAACTCTTTTCCATGACTAACTCACTAGGTTAATTTAACGTTTACTTGCCAAAATAGTTTCTGAGCAAAGTGTTGTTCAATCAATCAAACAAACATATCTGCTCGAACACAGACAAGATTTCTATGCCTCAGAATGTAATGAATTCTTTTTGGTTTTTAGTTTTTAGTTTTTCCAAGCAAACGAAATGTGAAAATCATCATTATTGAAGAGTTTAGGAAATACCAGCGCTTCCCTTGTGGATACATTTGTCTGATCTGGAGCTCCATAGTTGCATTTCTGATACCTCTCCAGTGTCTTGAGCATGCTGACAAAGTAACACAAGAATTTGCAGTCAAATTATATATTACATACAGAGGAAAAAAGAGAGTATTAATATCAAGAATGTAACTAATTTTTGCTTGTTAGTCATGCTTTTGTCTTATCAAATCTTTCTTTTATCAGCAATCTATGAAATTCATCCCAAGACACACAAAAGAGAAAGTGTTTGTAATATCCCTAAGATAATTGCAGAGATATGTCAATTTTAGAACATATAAATCAAGAACCAGCAATATTGTCCACAGGTAACTAGGTAGCAACTCTTTTGATTGTATTGTCTGGAGTTTACTTCTCTTGCAGCTTTGACATATAGACAAGTAACAGTAAAAGCCCTTAATCATGAGATGGAATCAAAAACCTCACTGGATATAATTACTGCTCTGGATCAAAATAACAATTAAAAAAAAACTTTAAATAAAAAGCAAAAAAAAAAAAAAAAGAAATTTGAGTTTAAAGGGCTGATTTACAAACAAAGTCTAATTTGAGTCCAAAGATCTGGAGATCAGTGATGAAGAGAGAGGAGTAATTCAATTGTCAAAACAAACCCTAATTGCTGGGAAAGCAAATCCAAGATCCCCAAACAACCCCCCAAGAAAAAAGAAAATGAAGACTTACACATACATAGAGAAGCAAACAGGCTTAATAATCTCTATCAGCAACAGATTTATGAGCTGAGGAACATCCAAACATAATTACTTCTTTTGTGAAAAAACTTGGAATTTTCTCACAAAAGAGAGAAAGTTTGAGTTCTTCATTCTTACTTCAATTTGAAGATACTTGATTGGAACACTAAAGTGAAGATAACTAGTGAAGAACAGAGATTTTTCACCCATGCTGCTAGCCAAAGGAATAAGAGAAATTTGAAGAATAACCCAAAAGAAAAAGAAAGAAAAACAAGAAGAAGAAGAAGAAGAGAAAATGATGAACAAAAAAAAAACCCTAAAATGTTGGGATTTTGACCAAAAAACCTCAACCCCAATGATATTACTGATCCCTCGAAGAAAAGATACAGAAGCTTTGCTGAATCAAGATGACTTTGTAGCATGACAATGGAAATTAATGCTTCTTCACTACTCAAGAAAGTTAACAAAAACGAAGAAGAAAGATCAGAGATAGAGAGAGGAGAGAGAGAGAGAGAAAGAAACACTTGAATTTGCTCTAAGGCATGAAAAAAATACTAGATCGGATGTATTTCAACTGATCCTTTAGAAGTGTAAAAGAAAACAGGCCAAGGAGCTGCACGGCTGAAACACAGCACACACACAAAAACAAAGCTGCAGAAAACTCTACATGAATATAGAAATAATCTTCTTTTCATGGTTTCCTCTTGCAGATCTAACAAAACCCACAAGCACAGAGTCCTATACACCCCAAAAACAATCACTGAAACGGCAAAAAGATAATTTGCTTTACTGTGATGATCTCTTTCCCCTCATCCCCTCTCCCAAACCCATCAAAAAGATTGAATTTTTAGACCAGCCCAGATCTCAAAACAACCCACAAGAATCTTGAAACACAAACACAGAAAGAAAAAGAAGGAATCAAAAAAAAAGAAGAGAAATTAAGAACCCTAGTACCCTCCCCCCAACCCCCAATATCAAATATGCATGGATATAGCTATTACAAGGGGACATACAAGAAGGGCTTGGTGTTTGTTTGTTTTTATACCTAGAGCTACTGCAAAACTCGTACAGCTTTCCTCTATTGGAGAAGATAATCAGAGCAACCTCAGCGTCACAAAGAACAGAAAGCTCATAAGCTTTCTTCAAAAGGCCATTCCTTCGTTTTGCAAAAGTCACTTGCCTGTTGATCTTGTTCTCTATTCTCTTCAGCTCAACTCTCCCCCTTCCCATCTCTCTCTCTCTCTCTCCTCTCTCTCTCCTCACAAGAACACAAACAAATTTTTTTCTTTCTTTTGCGGTGCTTTCTAGTACCACCCTTTCTTTGTAAATACTTACAACAATATATATAGGCACATCTTATCACGTATGCATATATGTAAAGTCAGAGGAGAACAGTAGAAAATAGTAGTAGTTGTAGTAGTAGTATTATGAGCATACATACATATATATATACACACACACGAACACACACATATGATCCCAAGAGTTGATTTGCACAATTTAAACTAGTAGATTTCTTACATGACTTATTTCCTAAATCTTTTTTCTTTATGTGGGCTTGGAATTTTCTTTTTCTTTTTCTTTTAGGCCATTGTTGGGATGGTGAGGGTGTTGGTGGGGGCTGAAGAATTTTACAGCTACTCGGGTTATGATCCAACGGTGAATAAGGAGGAAGAACTTAAAGGGAGGACGGTAAAAAGCAGCCAAGATGGACGTACGAGGTGGATTATTATGGAGGGTAGGGTGGGTTGGGGGGTGGGGTAAACCTTAAAACTCATGAGTTATATCAATGCTGTGTGCCACGTGTCAATGTTTCAAGTGGTCTCAAGCTGAATAATTTTAGGGAAGGCACACTCATGCGACCAAACCTTAAAGAAGCTGAGAAATTTGTTTTGGTTAATGTTTTCTCAAATCCCAAAATTACCCCTGGTATTTCTGTCAATATCGGTTTGCCCTCTACGATATTTTTGGTGTTCTCTCTTTTTCTTTTCTTTTTTTTATAACATGGTACACCCAAAGTTCGAATACGAGACCTCTGATAGTGAAGTATTGTGTCGAACCAGCAAAATTACACTTTTAGTTCCATAAAATAAGAGTTCAACATTTTTAATTCTCTATTTTGAGGAATTTTAAAATGGTCTCAAAATCGAAAAAAACTCGGCGTATTTAATTTTATACTTTACGAAAATTTAAAAATGATCTCAAAATTAAACAAATTCAATATACTTAGTCCTCTATTTAATGAAATTTGTGGGATTAAATGTGTCGAGCTTTCTCAATTTTGAGACTATTTAAAAATTTCAAAGTAGAGAATTAAATATTTTCTAATTTTGGGATCATTTTCAAAATTTTCTAAAGTAAACAAAAAGTGTTAAACCCCGATCCTACCAGACTAAAAGTTTAATTTCACCATCCGAACATTGAGTTGTCCTCCCTAACTGTTTTATCATGCATACTTTGATGACACACATCGACATTATTCAATACGTATATTGTATGTGATCCTATTTTTAAATTATATTATTTTTTATTTAAAAACGAACACATGTATATCACGTGCCAATTGGTGTGAGATAATTAATGCGTAATACAAAAATATAATATAAGATCTACACCAATTGTGGAACCTTTAATTATCACACTTTTATTATCACATAATATCTGATTGACAAATATTTTTTAAAAAATTAAAAAATATAATTTTAAAGTGAGACGCATGTCAAGAACACACCAACGTGTGGAAACCAAAGTGGGTTTACAATTTATTCACTTTGACTTTTGGGTATGAGAAGAGAACGCGAAGCTCTTTCACGCGTACTACAACAAAAGTTCACTGATAAAATATTAACTGATATCCAATTTTAATTATTATTAAAATTAAATTAAATGGTAATAATTTTGATCTTGCTATAATATAATTATTAATGATAAAAATATTGTACATATAATGTATGCATAAATAATTAATGATATATTTATAATAACAATTTAATAATAAACAGATATAGTAATAAAAAATAATTATTATCACTTAATCGTCATTATATATGTATCATTAATTGCTTGGATAGCCACAATTTGAGCACTCATTATAATAAAAAATAAGTACGCACTTTTAAATAAGAAACCTTTTGTATACCTTAATTTAAGAACTGAATTTGACAAATCTGTAAGTTTGCACCAAATTGGAGCCTAACTAAAATTGCAAAATGGTTTGGAAGATATATAGGGGAAAAAATGCAATTCTGGCCATATAATTATATGGGTGACACTTTTGGTGGTCTTCGATTTTGAATATGTAATTAAAGACTATAATTAAAAAATAATAATATATTTAATTAGTCCAAACATCGCGAAAAAGGTTATATTCGTCGAAAATTAGTGTATGCTTAGCATGAATCCCTTTAATTTAGGGATTTAATTTTTTCAAATAGTTTTGCTAATGTGATATATATTTTTTGTCCTGATGACATTTGGACTAAATGCGCTAATCTTTTTTTCAGTTATAGTCCTCAATTGCAAATTCAGAATGGGAGAGAACTCAAAGTGCATCTCTATAGTTATGGGATTTTTCCATTACATTCTTTGCGCAAACAGTTTTAGAGGAAAATGCTTCATCAACAAAATTGGCCCGAAAAAAAAAAAAAAATTTCCTCGCGTCAAGTATGTGTTAATTTTTTATGATATGTGGATTGAATGTACTGTTTGTTTTAATATAATCCACAATTGCGAATTCAAAATCAGAGAGGACCAAAACATACAATCTTTCCTATTATTATAGGACTAAAATTACATTTTTTCCGAACTATTAACATTTTACTAATTTATTTCATCACTAAGTATATAGTTAAATAATAGAAGCCATATCTATTAATTAGTGAAATACCTATACTAACAAAATAATATATAAATATTGCGATGACAATTATATATATTCATTGTCGACGTTACATTATCACATGTCTCACTAATAATTATATATAGTGATTACTTTAACACAAATATTGTATCATTAATATTATTGCTAATGACAACTTCTAAACAAATGTTATCACTACTAAAATTAGGGTAAAATACAATTTGTCCCGCTACGGGCCCCTAAACTATATTTGATATAACATTTATCTCTTTAAATTAATAGATATAATACTTATCTTCTTGATTGGATAAAAATGCCCCTCATGTCTTGAACAATTATATTATTCTCAATATATTTGAGAATCATCATCAAATTATTTTTTAATTAATTTTTTTTATTAATACGTGAAGAGTTTAAATTAAAAGTAGACTATAAATTAATATATACAGTAGATAGACAACAAATATAATATAACCAACAAACCCATATATGCTTTTTAAAATAAATTTTGAAATATATATGCTTAATTAACCAAAAGTTAAATATTTTTAGAAAAAATAAATAAATATATTTTATCATATTTTCTAAAGAAAATATATTCAAAAAATCGATATGTAATTACTCATTCTTATCCAAAAATATAACTACATTTTTTTTTCATGAAATATTTTTGTGTATTTATTGTACTCATTCATTACTTAACTTTGAATCTTTAAACATAATAAAATTTGATCTATTTAACTCACTCAATATATTTTACTTTATTATAATTAAAAGATATTTTATCCGAATACGAAAATTTTAATTAAACTTAAAATAAAAATTTGTTAAAAAAATTCTTTGAACTAAATATATATATAATATAAGAACAATATTGTCCAAAAATTAATTATAGGGATAAGTATTATATCAGGAATAATTCAGAAAATCAAAATGTATTTTACCCTTACAATTATGAAAATCATTAATACACAAACTGTACACATATCTGAAGATCGATGTACGTTTCATATATGAAAAGTACTTTCTTACTTGAAAAAGTTAGGATCTACGAATCAGAAAACGGTATATAATTAACCATAATAATAAATCGAAAATGTTGTCCTCTATACGGTATTTGGTCCACAATAAGGGTACAAGAGCGAGCGGTCCATATATATATTTTGACATTGATGTTTAATTGGAGTTGTCGTCTTCATACTAAAATTGTGAAAAATGAGGAAAACGAACTTGCTTAAGAAAATATCTAAGTAAAGCATTATTTGGTGGTAGGTGAGGCATAAACTATGCTTCGGACAAGCTTGTTAATGAAGCATTGCTAGGAAAAACAGTACAAAGTTAATATATATGTAGAAAGTACATTTTCAACGAGAAGTTTTTACGTGTAATAAGTACAGATGTTGAAAGAACGATCGGTCGATGATTTTGACCGATTAAATTGTTAATTCCTTATCGAATTTATGAATGGACTATACGAGATAAATATGTAATTATGTCGAAAAATAAGTCACCCTCTTATACTCTTTTTAACTTTATTTATCAATAGTTTTTTTACTTTGTGCAAGATTAGTAAATGTTTTGTGTGGGAATTTTTGGAAATGCAAATGGAAATAATACATAATCAAATTTGATCAAGACAAAAAGTATGTGATTAACAAGCAACGAAGCAATGATCAGTAACAATTTAGCAAATACTAGTCGTTGTGACACATTGTTTCTATGTGCATATAATAAATTTTTTTACGCTTTAAAATATATTATAAATAAGAGTGAAATATATACATCAGTACATTAAATTAATAAAAAAAAAGAAAAAATAATAATAATAATTTATCAATTAACGTAAATTTTGAGAAGTTGAATAAGTTAATTATTTTATCATGAAGGCATTTTTTACTTCATAAAAATTGGTGCGACAGTATCATTCACTGCAGTTTGTGAGTGTGGAGGGACTTTTTTTTTTTTTATATTTGTATAGATTACTGTATTTAATTTTCCTCTTTCATTTTTCCTTATTCAAAGAAAATTTATCTAAGGTAATTTGTCGCTTTTACTTTTTTCTGAAAAAAGGGATAAATTATAGCTATCTTTTATGAAATAAGAAATAACTATAAATACCTCATTGTTGTTTCGAAATTACAAATACCCCCATCAAGTTAAAAATAATTATGTAATTTCTATACGGTGAAGTAAATTTTACTATTTTATCCTCACTGATTTTTCTTTTTTTTTTTTAAAGAAAAAGGTTTGAAAAAATATATAAAAAAAATTGAAAGTGAGTAAAGTAAATAGTCGATAGGACATATTAGCCCATAAAAATATTTTAGATAATTTTAAAATATATTAACTATAATTCATAATTCAAAAGGGCATTTTGGTCAATTCACCACAAAAGTTCGATGAAAATTTAAGAGAAATTAACAAAATGAATTCATTATTAGATGCACGTTACAATGAGGGGGTCTTTTATAATTTTCTGAACATGAGAAGGTATTTATCAAAACTTTAAGTGAAGTGATTATAATTTACCCAAAAAAAAGATATAACCTAAATATATTTTGTTTAGACAAGGGAAATAACCCAAGAAATGAGTAATTATCGATCTCTTATCATGCAATTAGGGGAAATAGTATTTTTTTTTCTCCAATATCTCTTGTAGGGTCAGTATACTTTTTCGTCTTATTAGTTACGAAATTCTCATTAATGTTACAATAAATTATGAAAAATTTCACATTTAATCCTTTGATAAGATTTTATTAGTATTTTGATGAAAAAATGTTACATGATAAGCAAGAGGCTGTCATTTAGAAGACCGAAGGGTTAATAGTCATGTGCTTAATTAGTACTTGAGTTTTTCTATCAAAATACTAATGAAATCTAAAAAAATTAAAAGTAGAATTTTTGTAACTTAAGGGACTATCATAAGAATCAATTAATTAACTAATGGGATGTAAAGTTTACTAACCTTAAAATGCAGAATGAAAATAGGCAAAATTACAAAATTAGTTTTGTATGTATTAGGAGGTGATAAAACTGGTCCCGTAATTATAGGATTGGCAATGTAGTCCTTTATGTTTTAAATTTATAGTAATTATGGTCTTTTCGATTAAATGTGATTGAAAATTAACTAATTAAATTGATATTTAAGGTTTCAGGCTTTCGGCTTACAAATGGACGTCACTTACATGTAGGATGTTAATGTGGCAAAAGACAGTTAACCACCATTCACCACCACCTCACGTCGGTCTTTGGAATTTATTTTTTTCTAGCAAGTCTCTGGCTACGCGCACCAGCATTGAACTCGTCGTCCGATGTTGATTCTGGCCCTATAGAATATGTTCTAATTGAAGTTCAAACCCGGCCCCAATTGCGGATTATAATTTTGCCCTTAAATTTAAATCTATTTTCTCTTTCTTCTCGATTCACCATCGACCAACTGACCTACTGTTCGAGACCATCACCAATCGACTCCCATCCTCTAGCAATTCGATTCCACCCAGGCCCATCCATTTTCATCCACTACCCAACCAATTCTCTTCGTCTTCATTTCAGCCACCTTTTTGCCTCTCTGTCACTTTTTCTCCGCCGTATCTCTACCGCCAGCAATCATCTTGCTGGCGGACCACCAGCCCTATGTTCACCTACCCATGGCACACACATCCCTCCAATCAGTTTCATCAACGGCACCGTCCACATCATGGCCTCCCCGTTAGTTGATTTCTTTGTTTCTTCTTTGTTTGCCATATCAGCATCCATGTGGGATGCGAACTGTGTAAGTGGGTCTATTTGTAACCAAAACCCTAAGTCCTAATTTAATTTGTTAATTTTCAATCACTTTTAATTGGAAGAACCAAAAATACTATAAATTTAAACCACAAAAACCTAAAATAGCCAACCCCATAATTACAAGACCAATCTTTGCCACTCCCCCAACGTACATAACTGAATTTGCAATTTTGCCTGAAAAATACAATTTCCACCATGCAACAACAAATAATTAATGTGGCAGCTAGACTATTTTAATGTGGAAGGAGGCATGTCTTAATAAATTAAGATACACTTAAAATGCAATTAGATACAATTGTGTAGAACTATATAGGAGCAAATAAGTATTATGTTTTTCTAGATTGGTAGAGTGGTTATTATATATATATATATATATTCGAACAAGTTGTTAAACGATGGGGACGATAACTAAATCAAGAATTAGCGACTGTATGGAAATTTATTACTTTATTTTTAGTGAAACGATCAGTACAGTAATTCTAATATCGTAATATCAACAAATCATTCATTTGATACACCAAATTAATTAGGATGTTGCAACTTGTTCTATACCATCAAGCATTTAAGCTTAATTTATTTAACTTGGGAGAAAACTTATTATTTAGATTTTAGAATATATGTCATCATGGGTAGGTTTAATATTTTATTTTGTTTATAAAAGCCTAATTTCTCTAATTATGTTAATTTGATGCCGCATAATCAACAGGGAAATTAAAGAAAAGGGTAAATTATATTTTGTCATTCGAACAATGGTCATTTTTATACTTTGTCACCGAATCTTTTTTTTTTTTTTGTCGATTTATCATTTCAACTTTATTAAATTTGCACTTTACTATATATGACAGTTTTTGTTGATTTTTCTGCTGGAAAAATATCACCTGTTGTGCATATGTAAAAAATATCACACCAAATAACCTTTAAATATCACATTTGCACTGCATGTGATATTTTTTGATAAAAATTTTGGTTGAAAAACAGTTATAAATGGCAAGTACAAAATTTTGTAAAGTTAAGATGATAAGTTGACAAAAAAAAAAATAGATACCAAAGTGTAAAAGTGATCATAGTTCGGATGGTGAAATGTAATTAACCCTAAAGAAAATATTTTTTTAATAAAAAAGTAAATAAGAATAGATATACATATTCTCATAAAATTAGCCAATGTAAAAATTGCATATTCAGTTGATTATTTTTTACCATTTTGTATGATGGGCAAATATTTTTTGGCCTTGTCTAAAAGTAAATGTGCATATCTTTTAGAAATTATATTTTTAGTCTCATTTATTATGAAATATTTTTAATTTTAATCCTAACTTATGACACTAAAAATACAATTTTTTCCCCATCTTTCACATGCTAGGAATATAGCTAGGTGCACTGAAGAATAAATTGGAAAAACTACAAGTTATTTCATGCTTCAGAATGGTACATATATATCTAACTAACTTTTTTTTTAATAAAAAAGATGTAATTTTAGTCCTGTAACTTATATATAGAGGGGATAATTTTGGTCCTATACGAATTAAATTTTCTCAATTTAGTCCTGCAACTATTAAAATTTTGGTAGTTTTAATCTTTTTTCGACCAATTTGATCGAAAAATTTGCATGTGACTTGCACATAATCACATTGAACTATAAGTTTAGTCCTGTAACTTAATTAGGAGGAAGTTGATATTTTTAATCTTGTAACTTAGTAAGGTTGACATTTTTAGTCTTGCACTGATCGATTGATTTATAGGACTAAAATTGCAACTTAGATATTCTGACCAAATTAATTAGCCAAGAAATGGACTAAATTTGCCAAAATTTTAGAGTTATAAGATTAAATTGTAAAATTTCAATTCATACAGAACATAAACTATCAGCCCTTTAAATTACAGAACTATATTATCATGTACCTCATTGAAATTTTAACTTCAACTTTAAACTGATGCACATAAATAAAATTATCACTAAAAATAATTAATAATACATTAACAATCAGGTCGCAAAAAATAATATATATATATATATGTCATTATATTTTATATTATATATGACAAATTATTGTTTGATATTTTATCATTAATTAATATAGTCTTTTGTTGCAGTGATAGATCACGATCTAGAAACTATTTTTCCGACCACATATGCTAATTATTCATTGCTTTTCATTTTCTTTTCGGTTGTACCAAAGTTATTATTCGATTTGTGGTCCAATATTTCTCTTATAGCACTAAAAAAAGATCCTCATTAAAAGAAAAGTAGCAGAAAAAATAAGCAACTTATCACAAAGTAATATTTCCTAGCAAGTTAACATGTCTTCATACATATGTAATTGTTTATTGGGGGGGTTTGTGGTGTTTCTCTTTTTGGTTAATAACTTCACATGGTAAGGCTGACAAAAGAAGCAAAAACATCACTTTCATTTATTTATACACATACATGATTGTTTAACATATAGTTACTCTTGAGGTAAATACAAATATTCTATATTTTCGTGAGTTACATATTAATTTTACTAATTACATAGTTACAGTAATTTTTATTTGTTGAGATGTTCTGTCGTTCGATTTATGAGGTTGACGTCTCATTACTAAAAGATTGCGGGTTCGAGTCTCGTAAATGTGGGAATATGTCTATTCTTATTAGTAGTTTATCAAACGTTTTCTTTTATTTGAATTCTCAAAGTATTGAATCAGTATTTGAATATGAAAGTATTGGTAAAAAAAAAAAGAAAGAGTGAAATTCATTTTTTAAAAAAAAAATAATGTGAGGTCTTCCTAAATAATCACATATGTTTTATTGTGGACAGTGAATGAAAACAAAGATAGAATTTTGTATGAATTAATCAGATATGTTTGGTGCTATGATCATAATATTTTGACCAGGTGATGACTCATATATACTACAAAGAAATAAGAAAATATTAGAGACAAAATATTAAGAGATGATACTAAAGTATCTGATTAAATGTATTTTTTTCTCGGAACTTATATATGTTATTTGGTATTTTTGTCTTTTCATTTTTTTGGAATAGTATTTTATCCTATATTTTTTAATTTCAGCCTTTTTGTTCGTCAAAGTTCACCTCCACCAATGAGAAAGGTGAATTCCGGCAGAAAAAGGACTGGAATTATAAATATTAAAAAAATACAGGACTAAATACTACTATAGAAAGTCAAAAGACAAAAATATTAGCATAAATGGACAAATAGGAAGAAAAGTCCCAATTTTTAAAATGTCATGTGACGGCACATGTGTTTTTTAGGCAAAAATGGTGAACTCTGGCGAGAAAATAAGTAAAATCACAGAAAGTAAAAATTAAAGATGTATGACCAAAATACTATCCTAAAAGTTTAAAGGACGAAAACGTTAAATAACTTAAGTTATTGAACCAAAAATGCATTTAAGCCTTAAAATATCTCAATAGTTATTTTCATAATTCTAATCATCACAATATTTAAGTAAATATTGTCACTATAATAATTAGTGACAAAATAAAATACTAAAATTGTCGCTAGAAATGATTTATGACATATGTATGTGATAATGGAGTGGCAACAAGTATAATTGTCACTAAATTATTATAATTATAGATGTGATATTAATTATTTATAATGACAATTTAATACATCGATTCTCGCAACTCACAATTATGGATACTGATAGTTGCTACACTTGGCTTCTGAATATACAATTTTTTGAAGATTTTTTTGAAAAAAAAATATTTTATTAGATTTAATATTTTAATATAATAAGAAAAAAGAAAAGATAATGTGTAAGATAGTTACTTTCTTTTCAACAACATATATGTATCTTTTTAGTATTCTGTGATAGAAGAACACTTTTTTTTTTAAATTTATATTTCTATAATTATTTCTTGAGATTCTCCATGAGCTTGATTTTTTACTTGAGTATATCAAACTTTAATTAATGTATTAAGGAGAAATAGCATTTTTTAGTTTTATAAATTAGGCTAATATCACTTTTGATCCTATTTATTACGGGATTAACACTTTTAGTTTCATAACTTATAAAACTTACCACTTTTGGTCCTCATGCACTTTTCCTATCTACAATTTAACGAAAAAGGTCACGTGCCTAGCACATTGCTGTTAAGTATTTTTTGTTGGAGGAATAATTGACCTTTTTTCCGATAGTAGCACATTGTTGTTAAGTATTTTTGTTGGAGGAATAATTGGCCTTTTTTCTGATAGTAGCACATTGTTGTTGAAGGTTCATTTAACCTACTTGATTCACTTGTCTAAGATATGATTCTTTGTGTTGCTTCTGCTAGGCTTCAACTTATAAAAAATATGGAAAGTATATGATTCAATTTTTCGGAGAGAATAGAGAAATCGTTATGTTTTTTGCTCTAATTTTCTTTAAAATTTATTTTTTTTCCTCAAATGTAGTTATATTTTTCCTCAGAAATGGTCCCAAACTGGAAAACAAACCAATATTTTCTCCAACAAAAAATACTTAATGATCACATGATAGGCACACGTTTTATACTTTAATTATAGATTAAAAAGTAGATGAGGACCAAAAGTGACAATTTTTGTAAGTTACGGGACTTTATAAAAGTGCTAATTCTATAACGAGTGGGACCAAAAGTAAAATACAAAACGGACCTAATTTATGAACCAAAAATATTATTCTTTCTCATGTATTAAAGTGTGTCCCATATATTATTGTCACTTAAATATAGAGAATTATAAGCAGAATTGGTATTTTCACATATATTCTTCCTGTCAACTTTTTATAAGCATTTAATCTAATTTTTTTTCCCAAACACGTAACTCTTACATATGATTAACTTTGGGGCTAGTTCTTAAATTATTTTTAAATAATATGTGCAAACACACGTATATTTCTCAAACAAATGCAAATGTGTCTAAATCACACATACGAAATACAATTTATTATTTTTTAAAAAAATAAGAATATACATAAAAGATATGTTGTTTTTGTATTTCACACGCAAAAGCGTAAAAATTTTATGATCTTGTGTAATACATTTATTACATGAAAAAGACGGACAATGAGATTGTTCTCCTAGTCCATGACGTAATTCACATAGAAGGTTTTTTCGTGTGCTTATAAGTATTTTACAATTTACACAAATTTCTAACGTACTGTAAATTTTTTAATTCAAAATAATTGATAGAATTTTATAAATAAAATGTTTGGAATTTCACAAACCCATCCAAAAGGGCGTAAAGAGCTATCAACTTATTTGTGAAACTTCGGCAATTTCCTTTACTTCTAACTATATAAATTATAAGAACTGGGCTTACTAATATCTTACAAACCTCTGACCTTATTTTTTCAAATATATCAAACATTTTATATTTGGGATACTTACGTCGCCCTCTATAAGATTTAGTCTAGTTACATGTGAAATTTTTTGTAATTTGAAAAATTACATCTATTATTTCTGGCGTTTATTTTTGGTCAATAAATAGATCCATATTAGTCAAAATCATGAAATTTACCGATATAGCAAAAACAAAAATGAATAAAAATTCATATTCACGAAATTTATTTATATCATTAGTTCATTGTAGGTCAAACATGTCTTTCCTGACCAAACTATCCTCATACATATTTATACGTTAATTCATGTGCGGAGGTACATTTTCACTCTTATAACAGTAGTTTTGTCAGGAAAAATTTGTTTGATCAACAATAATCCAGGGTAAATATAAATTTTTATTTAATTTTTTTTCCTAATATCAGTAAATTTCGTGAATTTTAACTAATAGATGGATCTATTTGTTGGACGTAAATAAATATTATATAAGGATACTAGATGTAATTTCTCAAACCACAGGAGATTACGTGTAATCATACCAAAACCTCAAGAGAAGGCAACATAAATATCCCTTCATATTTATAGCATCGACCTCGTGATTAAAATAAACACAACTATATATATATATATAATAAAAAAAACACATATATTAAAAACTTTTAAAAGATAAATTTAAGCCTACACCATTTATAGTTTAACTATGAAGACTCACATACATAAGATGTGTACAAGAAAGTAGGGAGACAAATGTGAAGTAAAGCACAAGAGTGAGTTTAACTTTAGTTGCAATAGGGTAGATGGAGAAGATATACATACATACATATATTCCTCTCATGAAATAGAGTGGGGACAGAAATGAATGGCACATGGTGTTCACCATATACAGCTAAAACCTCAAGACTGTACTCTGGGCCAATCCATTGCTGCATGCAGACTGCAGCATGCATCTGCATATATGTGCAGTAGGATTCATATTTTGGGTCAGCCACCAAATTTGGAAGCACACCGCCAAAAAGAAGTGTTATCAGAGTTACTAAAATGGTATCTGTAGCAACTTTGGATCACTTGTTCCTCTCCCTTCCTCCAAAGTTACTTCTTACAGTTTCCTTCTTCATCCTCAACTTGTTCTTCCTCAATTTCAAGAATCATTAACTCTCACTGGAAAATTTATCTTGCAAGTTTGATGATTGATTGTTGTAAAAATCGAACTCACTATAAAAAAGAAAAAAAAAAAAGAAGGGATTATTCTTAAGATATTATTAAAGGAAAAATACAATTTTGGTACTGTAATTTTGGAATTTGCACTTTTGGGCTTCTTCGATTTTGTATTCGCATTTGAGGACTATAATTAAAAAACAACAAGACATTTAGTCCAAATATCATTGAAAAATGCTAAAAAGGCCGGAAAATTATAAATTCTCAAATTAAAAAGGTCTCGTACGTACCAAGCATGAGCTAGTTTCTAGGAACTTAGCATTTTCAAGCGACTTTCAGACTAAATGTGCTAATTTCTTTTAATTATAGTCCTCAAATGCGCTAAACTGCCACTCCCCATATATTAATTATATGACCAAAATTAATTTTTTCGCCCCATATTACAAACTATGGTAGTTTAAAATTATGATAAATGACTACTGTTGACCATACAACCAAACAATTTAATATTCAATATTTACTATGATTTAAGCTATTTTAATCAGAGTATTTTGTGTCTAAAGGACATATTTATCATGATTTTTTAACTATAGTACTCAAAGAAAACACAATGGTTAACAGTTGTTAATTAGAAGGCGTTGGTAATTGCTATTCAACCATGAAATTTTATTTTCACTATTGTAATTAATTACGAAAAGATATCATACTTCTTACTGTGACTGCCACACAAGCAAGTTGGTAGTTTCTTAACAAGATTCCTCCGACGACCAAGTTAATTAATCCTTAGTGATCCAAGGTTGAAATTGGGGTTTGTTGTGTGTAGGTCGTTCGACTTCGCTTTAGAGGTCATCAAATTGACTCTCAAATGTCGGTGTCCACAAAACTCGATAAGAACAATATTAGGTAGGTTGGATTATAGTTCTCCAATATTTAAGCTAATAAACTAATTTAATACATATAAAGATAACTCGAGTAGTAATAGATATTGTAAGTATATATAATTGACGTTTAGGAGCTAAGTTTTTGTAATTTTGATCGAGTTGTACGACTCAATGTAATTCAGTAATCGAAAAATAATCCGGCGGCTATTAAAATTTATGATTTTAGTAGGTTAGATTCGATTGAGTCGAATCTAAGTGGAAAAATGCGCAGATATTGATTACTTTCATTGTATGTTAATTAATTTCCATTGAATGCTTTCTTTAATTTAAATTATTGATATATTTAATCAACCTTCAGTATCTAAATGATTAAATATAGTTGATTAAATATAGGGATAATTACACTCTCCACTTCTTAGATTTGGTATATTATACATAGAGTTCTTGTGATTTGAAAAATTACATCTAGCACCCATGAAATTTGTTTCCCTCTAACAAATAAATCCCTTTATGTGTCAATATTTACCGAATTTGTTGATATTAACATAAAAATTAGAAAAAAAATCTATATTAACCCCTAATTAATTTACTATTGACTTATTGCAGGTCAAATAGATCGTTATGATCAAATTGCCCTCATATGTGTTCACGCGTTAATACATGTGAGGAGGTATACCTTCACCGTTATAAGGATATGTAGTTTAGTAAAAAAATTATTTAATCTGCAACAAGTTAGTAATCAGTCAATTGACGATAACTATTAATTTTCATTAAATTGTTTAGTTAGTAATAGCAAATTCAGTGAATTTTAACTAAAGTGGGGCTTATTTGTTAGACAGAAGCAAATATCAAGGATGCTAGATGTAATTTTCTAAACTACAAAGAGTTTATGTATAATTATATCAAACCTCAAGAGAGAGGTAATTATCCCTTAAATATATTTATGATGTAATGTATTTTACTATTTTACCCTTACTATATTTCGTCCTCCTCTATCATTTTATTTATCTCAATAATTACTTTATGGCCCTAGCACTAAGATGAAGTATGTCCACTATGGTCATGACTGTTGGTGAATTCTGAAACGTCAACTATTTTGCTGTTTCTTGCTATTACTGGGGCATTTTAGAAGAGACAATAACTATTTATTTCTTTAATAATTTAATTTGACAATGGTTTAATAATATATATATAGAAAGAGAGCTTCAAAATGTTTAGAAAAGTCCTTAAACTCGCATATATGATTCAGAAGAAAGAACATGTGAAAACAATCTCCGATTATAATTATATTATGCTTAAGTAAGTAAGATTACAACAAACATGAATAAGAAATAATATATGTAGCCAAAAATTGTACTTGGGACATAGAGGGCGAGTGTATATACATATGGCCAAACTGTAATGTTACATATTGACCATTAATGTTACATAATTGATCGTGTGGTCGTTGTGAGTCCGTACATATCTATATTCATATTAGTTCAGCATCATATTGGTACAATTCGAATAAAAGTGGCGTGGATTTTAATCTAATTTAAATATTAACTAACAACTTAAGGATATTTATACATCAGTATGCTTTTGATAATTCATTGGTCTAATTTTCCTTTTTAATTTGCCAGCATCATATAATTAATAAAAAGTATTTATATTTCAAATTGAGATTTGTTTTTAATTTTATGCATCGATATTCAACTCGATTTAAAATATACACAAGACGTGTATAAATAAAAATTACATCATGCATTTTATTAAAATATATTTTCATATACTTGTTGTGTATATATATATATATATATATTAAATGGAATAAAATATCCATTAATAAATTTAAAAATATTGTATAAGGTGGAAAATTGCATTTTTGGTTACATGTGTCAGGATTTTTTCGATTTAGTCTTATTTGTTACAATTTTATCTTATTGTATCTCATAAGTTGAAAATCTTCTTAATTTTAGTCCTCACATGCAATTTTTGTATATTTAACTGAATTATTAGTATTTTCGTACATGTTTTATTAATTACTGAATGAAAAATCCACGTGAGAACTAATATTGAAAAAAAAATTCAACTTATGAAATGTAATATAATAAAATCATAACAAATCAAACTAAATTTAAAAAAAAAAAAAACACTAACATATGGAGAAAACAAAATGTGATTTTCCGAATTAGGTGCAAACCCATATGTCTCTTACTAGTAATTAATTCAACATTTGAGGCAAAGCTAATACCAATATTGACAAATACATTCCACGCACACAATTAAGTGCTCCAAACGGCATCTAATTAAAATTAGTAACAAGTTAAGATTTAAGAAGATATTATTTTTGGAAAGTAAATTATATACAATTGACCATATATTCCATCTCTATCGCATAATTTAGGAATATTTTTCCTTTTTATTTTTACCGAAATATGACAAAATAAACTTTTAACTTTTTATATCCATTTATTTTGAGGAAAAAAAAAAAAAAGGATACCCTACAAATTAAAACTAATATAAAAAATGATAATGTTACACTATAAAAATTAATGTCATTTGTAAAATAGTAAATTCTTCATTAATTTACATCATCAATGAATTTAGCAAAAAAAAAATATTTACTTGGTAATTAGCTAGATGCTGATATTAGCGTTGAATATTTTTTCGTTGATGATTTTGTTAAAACTTTTACTAACAAAAATATTAGCTAGTAAAATTTCGTGGGGAACTTTATAAACTTTTTGTCAAGGTCATCTACCAAATTTTGCAACATTAAATTTTTTTTCTAAATATAACAAGAAAATATTTAATTTTTAATGTTAATTTGAAATCCAAAAAACTTTAAATTTTATTTCTTAGTTGTTGGCATAATTTCTTGTAGTGTTAGTGATGAAATATATCAAGCGATAATTTTAACATTGACATAAAAAATATATATTTAGCAACAATAATTTTAATTATGTCGATTATCAGTGATAAGAATTATGTATAAAATTATCATCATGAACAAGTAGCGACATGACATGTGTATTGTAAACACAAGTATAGTGATAACACATAACTGTTGTCGCTGGATCATCATCGTAACATATATCGTCATTATACATATGTTGCTAATTGTACGTTTTTATTACTGATTCTTGTCGGTGACAATTTTTATAAAATATTTTTTCATTATTACAACTTTGACACTCATTATTATTATGAAAACAAAAGTGTTTTTGTTACTTAAACCATATTATTAGTCATCGTATTAAAATTGCCACTATATATATATTCGTTAATTTCCCAATTTTATTTAGGAAATGATGATTTTTAATAATATTAACTCTTAACTATTATTTAATTATTAAGATTCAAAGCCTTCTAATAACTAATTTTGATTGTCAAAATATGAACTGACTAAAATGCCTTAAAAAATAACCGTCATTTTTAATTAATTAGTTGTATTAAAAATTCCTTATTCATACACATTTAGAATCAATTTTCATTTTATTAATTATAGTCATTTAATCCTTTAACCTTCCACCCCTTTTATTTAATTAAACAAATATAACAACAATTCAAATTACATACACCAAAAGAAACATATAAATTTTGTCATGAATAATTAATATAATCAAAAGTAAAAAATTACAAAAATTATTATTTATAGCTAAAAATTATGATAAATATTTTGAATATAACTAAAATTAAATAACAAGGAGGTATTTGTAATTATGTCAAATTTTAATAAAGTTCGTTTTAAGATACCCTATCAAATATTAATTAATTGTCATCAAAACTTAAATTCTCCCATTAATTTTATTTAATAATAATAAATAATATCAATTTTGTCATAAACTTTAGAATTAATTACACTTAGACCCATCTGAAAATCCAAAATTATATATACTTTCTCCCAAAAAAATTTAAAACTATATTTACACTCCATCTGAAAATCTACTCTCTATACCTAACTCCCGTTTGTTAGAGTTTAGATGAAAAATGCTAACATTAGCAAAAACATTATATAAAATTTTAATTTTCATCCTCATTCAACATTACGATGTAATAATTTTGTACTTCAAGGGGAAAAACACAATGATGTTAACCTCACTCTATATACATAAGTACAAAAATATACACAAGAATGTTAAATGAGTAAAAAAAAATTCAAAATTCATGTAAATTTTTTTACGAACATCAACATCTTCCTTTCAAACCTTAACAAAAAAAGAGATTAAAAATATAAATAGAGAGTTTCGGAAATGTGTTTAAAATGTAATTTCAAAATATTTATAAGAGAAAATATAACTTTGGAAATGTAATTAATGTGAAAAATTAGGTAGGTAAATGATGGAATGTGGCTCAACTGAAATTTGAAATGTAATTGAATGCAATGTTGAATTGGGGGAGGGGACCATGAAATTTTGATGGAGATTTTGGTGGTGAGTGATGAATGAAGTGGGGCAGAGAGTAGAAAATAATGTCAGATATTTAACCTTAAAAAGGGCAACACTTTCGAGGTCAGCAGTTGGAGCACGTGAATCATTTTCCATTTTAGGAAACATCAACTTTAAACCTATGTCACATCATTTCGCCTCTTCCCTTTCCTTTCCCATATGTCCGATCAACTACAACTCCATGAATAATTATGCTTGTCTCTCCTATATGTCACACTCTCTTTTGTCTCACCTTCCCTTCATTATTCATTCACTCCTCCTCTTCAACCCTACCATGCAACTCCTGCTGCTTTACATTTGGATAGGGTTTATTTTGTGGATATCGGCTGATTTGTGTTTAATTTACCAGAATTACCACATTTATATTTGAATAGGCTTAATTTTTCTTTTTTTTTTTTACAGTTATTTGTACTTTTTGAGATTTAAAATTATTGACTTATATATTTTTAAATTAGATGTATTTTACAAAATTTAATCAAAATTTTTGATTTTTTGTAACGTCTGAAAATGAGAAAAAAGAGATATTATTTTTAAATTAAACAATATGTTATTAGTATGTTCACAAGAAGTTCAAAGTTTTAAATAGTATTCATATAAGGTAATTATATCGTATCCACCATGTAAAAGTATAAAAATTACTTTTTCCTAAACTGTAAAAATAAACTTTAATCGACCATTTTATCATACAAAAAGTCCAAATCTGATCATATTGTTTATGGAAAATGGTTAGAAAAGCCAAATTGAGATAAAACTAAAGTTTAAAGATATTAAAGTCAAAAAATAAACTCGGAATCCTTAACTCGAAATCATCCATCAATCCACACATAATATTATAAACTCAGAATACAGTGAATTTAGGACATTAAAGTCAGCAAATACAGTAAATTTATTTAATATGAATTTGAAATCCTTAACTCGGAATCATCCATCAATCTGCACATACTATTCAAGGAAATGAAAACCAAAATATCGCAATAAATTTTGGAAAGGTTACAAAGACTTTGACGTCCTTTTTTTCAGGTGGGTCTGTTTAGAATCCCTGTCATTCTTTATACGTGCTTTGAGTAGGAGAGTTATTATCTTATTTTTTTACAAAATACATTGATATTGTCAAATCAATTAATATACTATTATTGCAATATTTAGTATACAACACATCAATATTTCTAAATTAATCAATAGATTTAAAGTAAACAAAAAAACAACATTCTACTATTAAACTAAAGTAAACTAAGACTCAAACTCACAACAAACAGATTGTGAGACCTCAACCTAAACACTTAGGTATAAATCATTGATAGTTTTGATCACAACTTAAATATCTTTATTTATTTATTTATTTATTTTGTAATATCCCTTTTCACATGGATTAGAAACTCATAACCTAATTAAGTAACATAAAATTTGATAAAAAAATTCAAGCTCATATCCATTGAATATCTCTTTTCACAAGTTGTGCATAATCAAATTTTAGTTTACACTCGATGGATTTTGAGGCAACTCTTGCATATGACGGACTCCTCGAGGTGTGACATTTTTAATATACTAGTCAACGGGCCACGTAGCACTTTTGCACTTGTTAACGGATAGGAGCATGTTTTAAAATAAAAAATCAATAGACGATTAAAAGTGGAGCAAGTGATTGCACTACAAAAAAAATTGGGATTTGGCACGGATCCTATAATCATTTCAATATTGGCACTCATAAGGAATAAAAGTGATCGATTATGTCATGATTCACTTTTTTTATGTGTTATTTTTTTGGCATGCAAAACTATTATAAATTATGTTCCAAAAAAATAACCGTTATTTCTTATTCAAAGACCGCTCCAAACTTATAATGGTAAAAGATTGGAACTCTATTTGAAACACATTATTAAAATTAGGGACGATTTTGAGTTGACCGTTCCTATATGGGAGACAATTGATGTAAAAAAAAATAACAGTTAGTAAATAAATTCTAATTTAAAACGGTTTATGTATAATATTAATAATGTATTACTAAGACTGTTCTAAAGAGAATATAACGACTATAATTCAATAGACAAAAAAAAAAAAAAAAAAAAAAAAAAACGTTCCAATTTGTGATCCTAAGATCATTACAAAATGCAAGTTAACAGTTATTTATGTATTCCAGGGATCGTTCCAAATTTCTCTCTCTCTCTCTCTATATATATATATAATCTTATTTTTTTCATTTAATCTCATTATTTTCTTCCATTTTTCTTATATTCTCTCTATTTCCTCAATCTCTCTCAAATTTTCTTGACTTCTCAATATATCACTAATATTTTTATACTCTTGTTCGTTAATCTCTCTTGAACTTTCATTGATATTTGAAGTCATTTTGGTCAGGTAACAACTTTAACACTTTCTTCATCTGTTGATTATATTTGTTGTACTTTTGTCAATTAAATTTAATGTTATAATATATATATAGATATATGTGTGTGTGTGTGTGTGTATGTAGGATTCATCATGTTAAAACAGTTGAGAAGATGGATATATGAGAAGAACCTGCAAGGAGGGTAGGTCTTACTCCAGAGTTTGAGGATTGCGTCGCTGCATTTATAGAATGGGCCAAGTCTCAATATGCATATCTGGACGGTAAGAAAATTAAATGTCCTTGTTGAAAGTGCAAAATTCTTCGCCTAAACAGAGACAGGGCTTGGTCGGCCGCCTAAACAGATGGAACTATTCGTCAGATGCTACAAAAAGAAGGCGGACGGCGGCTAGAGCGGCACGAGGGCGGTGGAGGTGGCAGTAAGTCCTTAGTAATTTTATTATTTTTTAAAATAATTCTGGGAAAGTACTAATGATTTTGTTTGTTTTGCAGGAGACATTCCAAAAGCTAATGGAGGATCAACAGCCTCAGCGCATGGCCGAGAACCACGATACCCCGACAAATTTAAAGGCTTCGGCAGTAATGACACAGCAGTAGTTGGATAGCTGTAGTTGGGGGCAAGAACAAGGGCCATGTATTTGGCCTTGGTTTTAAGGCACACAACTCCAGCCGGACCCACATTTCACCATTGTCATCCCCACTGACACGCCACCGCCACAATCAAACCTGGCCATGGAGGATCGCAACAGCCAACTAGAGACGATGATGGTCGACATGATGGCCATGATGAGGGAGATGAGGGCCAACTAATCGACTGCCGGACCATCACAGGCGACCGCCCCAACACAGCCTCTGACAGACCCTCCAACACTAAACGACGACGAAATGGACGACGTTGATGAGGATGGTTTAGATTACGTTTTATTTTTTATTATTATTTTATAATCAAATAATATTTTATATTAAAATGGTATTATTCTCCTATACATGTTTATTCATATGCTTATTACATTCTATTATTATTTATTCAATTAATTAAATTTATAATTTAATTAAAATTTTATTAATTAATTTAAATATTTATTAGGATACATTAATTAGATTATTTTTAAAATTGATTAAATATATAAATTAAATAATTTTATAAAAATTTTATTATAAAATAAAAAATAGGAACAATTTTGGTAATTGTAAAGAAAACGTAGTCTAAACAAAAAATCTTTCCTAATATATACTAAAACAGTTCTAAACATGTGTTCCTATATAAGATTCACCATTCCTAAAACTGCTACAAGAGAATATTCCAAACAAAAAATTGACTGCTCCTAATACTATTTTAAAAATTGACCACCAAACAATTCCAATGATTGTTCCTAATAACTATTCCTAATATCAACGCTAAAACAGTTCTAAATATGTATTCCTAAAATAAGATTGATCGTTTCTATAACCGTTACAAGTGACTGTTCCAAACAAAATATTAACTATTCCTAATACTATTTCAAAAATTGACCACCAAATAATTTCAATGACCGTTCCTAAATATATCACCAATACAAATAAGTACAGTTCTAAAATTCAGGCAATAGTATTACAAAAATCATTCTCAAAATAATCCAAAATAAATTATGTAACTATTTCAAATGTTATCCAATGCGTTCCAATTAAAAATAAATTAATTTTTATAATCACATACAATTTTAGGAACGATGATCATCAATGTGTTACAGTGGCCATGCCAAATTGAAACTGTTTTTCACCAGCTATTCTTAAATATTAGTAATGTCGTCTCCAGTGGCGGTTCGTAAACTATTCCAAAATTTTGTCCGAAATATTTTTTTCCAGTTTCTAACTGTTCCAAATAATAAAAAATCCGTTCCAAAAACCGCCCCAAATTCTGTTTTATTTTGTAGTGTGGATAATGGGTAAATGCAATTTAGTCCCCTGTTTTTTCAGAAATGTGTAAAATACCCCCTTGTAATAAATTAAATAGCAAATACCACCCTTGCGATTTCAAAAATATAGTAGAACACCCCCTCTATATCATAAGTGTATTACAAGCTCCAATTCTATTTTTTTTTAATTTTTATAATTTTAAAATAATATCTTTATCCTTATTTTGACACTGTTAGATCTTATCTTATATAAATGAATGGTTAAGATCTTATCAATATTATTTAAATATATAAAATATTTTTTAAAATTATATAATATATATTTAATATAAAATATAAAATATTTAAATATATGTATATATTATATTCAATGTGCAAATATATACATATAGAAAATAGTGAAATTGGCGTCAACGCAGCGCAGGACAAGAGGGGAGGAGGGGGCGCAGGGAGGAGGGCTGGGGCTTGCGAATGGGGAGGAGGAGGCGGAGGCGGCGCACAGAGGAGGTTGTTGCGGAGGAAGAGGAGGACAAGGCACACAGAGGAGGCCGACGGTGAGGAGGCACTGCTGTGGTGGTATTTTAAACATTTTAAAAAACACAAGTCGTGAAATTGCATTTTACCCGATAAATAATATATGATAAAGAAATAATTTTACAATTAAAAGTGGGATAAGAAATGAACACGCTGTCAGAGTGCAGAATATAATGATAGTGGATTGACATTTAAATGTTGACATGAACAATTTGGAAGAAATAAGTAATTATATCACATTATCAGGGGTATAATTGGTATTTCAAATTTGATTTTGTGATGTCAAAAATTGCTCTTTGCAAGTCAAATATAGGACTTTTAGTTTTACATATTACTAAAGTCGTGATAATACTAAATACAAGAATAACAATCGAATTATCTATCTGATTTTTATAGGATTAAGTTTTATAAATTTTCAAAGTAAAATACACTATAAGAAAATATCTTAATAGCTTGGAAGGAAGAACGGCCGATGCCCAGTCCCTAATCTCTCAGTTCTTTAGGCTGCTTAGTTTATCTTGAGCATTGAGGCTTGTGTGTTGAAGGCTTGCTCTCTAATTGCTTGAACCTAGTTTGCCAATTTTGGTTGTGTTGATATAATATTCAACCGTTTTCTTCTCGAAAAAAAGAAAAAATCGATTTAATTAGTAAGTAAAATTATTGCTAATCAATATTATTTAATACATATTTTAAATACTTCGTTGTCAATTCATTAGTAAAAAAATTTTCTTACTAAATTTATGAGCAAATAAATCTCTTGTATTGAATAATATAGACTAGCAGTAAACTTTTTTCTTACTAATTAGCTTGACGCTGAGTTACGAAGTATTAATAAAAAATACATCATTCACAGTGTGACCAACCGCATGATGTGATACGTGAAAGAATGTTTCAATTAAAAAAAAAAATACAAGAATTTCTTCGGTATAGTAAACAAAAATAATAATAATGTTCTCAAGAGTATATTTAGAAAAAGAGAAAATTCCTTATGAAATTCCATATCCAAAGAACACTTTGAAATAAAACGTGTATGGAGATAACAAGTGGTGAAAAATATTTCATAAAGAAATCATTGTGTTTTCACTAACATATATGTATATATATAGTATTAGCGATCAAAAGGTAAAATGATGATATAGTACATAGTCATCAAATATATATATATATATATATAAATTAAGTGAAAATAATATTTGTTTTGTAACTATATTCATTTTTATAAATTTTAATACTGATAATATATAAATAAACACTGTCATTAGGAATAATAAGCGACAAGAGAATACACATGAATTGTGGCTATAAACGATTAACAACACAAGTATTGTGACAATATATCGACAATAAATATAGTCATACTGCATTTGTACGTACTGTCATTAAATATTATTATATATGTGTTCACCATAAAAAATATAATAGTAAATTGTCATGGTTAATAATAAAATAGTCGTAGCAAATAGTTGTTGATCACTACCATGCAACAGTTGTTGGTCGTGATATCTACAAGGATGACTAAAACATTTGCCATGACTTTTATTTTTAATATGGCTCTTAACTGTGACAAATAATTTTTTCTTGGTAGAAAATCTATATTTTTGTATCAATTTTATTTAACCATGGGCAATAAAAAGTAGGATTAATTACATTTTGCCATCCGTACTATGCCCTTTTTTACACATCTAAACTCTTTTTTGTGTCAACTTTACCTTCTCAACTTTATGAAATTTCGCACTTTGCCATTTATACTATTTTTTAACTAAGATTTTTATGAAAAAACATCACATGCACTGAACATGTGATACTTAAAGGTTATGTAATGTGTAATTTTTCACATATACATAGCATGTGATGTCTTTCTAACAAAAAAAATCAACACAAAGACGGTCATATATGACAAAGTGCAAATTTCGCAAAGTTGAGATGGTAAGCTGACAAAAAAAAAAAAAACGTATTTCGAATGGCGAAGTGTAAAAACGAGCATAGTTCGAATGGTAAAATATAATTTATCCTAAAAAGTATTTATCATGGTTTTTAATCCATAATTATTAAAACTGTAGCTAACAGTCATTTATTTTCTAGTAATTTAAATTGTCTATAATAATAATAATTTATTAAATAATTTCTATCACTAATAATTATATTATAAAAAAAATCAAATTATTTTTACTTAAATAATATTTTACCACTAATATTATGTTTGGCGACGTTTCTTTCTCTCTCAAGTTACATCCCTTGTGATTCTCTGCAGTCAAGTCATCAGTCTTGGTCGAAAAAGCTGAACTTAGTGAAAAGAAAAGTAGGCGATTGGGGAATATATATGTTGATGAAATTAGAGTAAAGTTAGGGCACACATGAAAAATGATGATTTGCCATAATTTAGATCATGAGTTGGACATAAAGATTCACACTTTCACTTTGCTTGAGAATAGAAATTAACCAATGCTTTGTGGTTCATTTCATCAACTCATTGTGGTTCTTCCTTCTTTTAATAGGTGCTCGTTTGATTCTGTGATTGAATCGTTGGTAAAAATAATATTGTAGTTGTATTTATAAATTATCGAGACAAGAGTTGAGTTCGTTCTCTTTACAACATTATTGCTCCGATGCTGGTGCTAACAATTCAATAACAATTATCTTTCGATACACAATGACTACCTTAAAAGATTTTACTATTTATTGACCATAATTTTATTAATTATGGAGTAAAATCATAGTAAATAATTTTTATTAACTGTGGTAAATAAAAACTAATGCAAAAATTAAATTATTCATCACGGAAACTATTTTTGACATGGCTCTGATCCATGGCAAATTATTTTGCTATGGCTTTTAACTATTACAAGTATTTTAGACATACTCATCGAAACCACAATTAACAATCGTTGTGTGGCCAAAGACAATGACTATTTACTACGACTATCTTATATTTAAAATTATAGCAATTAGCCATAGTTAAATATTAAATTTCTTCTAGTTGACCTATTAATATCAGGATAGCAGCACGACAAATCTTGACATGGCAAACCAGATAATATTTGGAACAAAAGATAAAAATACTGATGTGACAAAGTGGTTCAGAATGCTCTAAAATGCTTTTCGAAAATTGATTGTACGAAATGAAATGGGGGAGAGGTTTTATTTATAAATGTTGGAAAGGTGTCGTTGAATAAACATATTAAATTGGACCATTTTTTTAATAATCGTATCAAAATTATATTTTACCCAAACCACATTTTAATAAAAAGCTCAACCTATAGTTTTTAACCCCACTGCAATTATTTTTATTCACCAAATTATACATTATGTTAACTAAATAATTTTAGTTTCTCAATTAAGAGTGAGGCTAATTTTTAAAATTAGCTAAGCTCGTTGTATAATTAATTATGGAATTTTGAATCTATAAAATCCATAAACAATTTTAAAAGAAAATCAATTATTTCAAAATTGATATATGCTTTCAAAATTAATAATATATATATATATATATCACCAAAAAGTTAGTAATGGTATTTTGAAGAACCGAAAAAAGCTGAATTTGCATGAAAGTTTGAGGGGTACAACGAAATACTTTAATGTTGAGATAGGTTGTGAGCATCAAATTGCCATACTTTCTAGTTAGCTTTTACCTAAAATTGCTCAAAATTTAAGTCGTGACTTGTAGGCTAAGTATAAATTAAATACTTCTACCTATTTATTCTATCTTGAAAATCAAACCCCATATCCACATATATGATCAAAGATTTGATTTTCTTGCTACTTTAGGTAGTAAATTATTTTTTTTATCAGAAAAAAAAAAAAAAAAACTAACACCAAAATCGAGTATGATATCCGACAACAACCTTAAATTGAACAGCGCACCACTGGCAAATAATTGTAACAAAGACATGAAAAAATTGAACACATACGAGACTCGTCAAACTATTTGAGAGTACACCTGTTGATGATTGCATATGTTTTATTTATATATGTTCGATTATGAAAATATCAAACACCTGAAAAATCAGCAAAAATGTTCAGTCTGTCTAGTTAGAACCACCTATAGAAATTGATCAATCTCTATGAAATTACTGCTTGATCCAACCAACTATCTAATTTTGGCCTGCAAATTTGTACTAGCAAAATTGAAGAATGGAATTGAATTGGGGTATGAGAATTGATGGCCATACCCCCACTACAAAGACCATTAGGTGAGCAAATTAACTTTTGTTTTCTCACTACCATATTTGTTCATTCCATTACAATTGTACATGGCCACACATAGTAAAAATTGCTATTTATGATGAAATATCCATCAACCAATGAAAAGCCAATGGTATTGAGCGAGGCGTGTGGTTTTGGTCCTATATATTAGGTTTTGTTTAATACATTATAAGAATCTCACTTTAAAAATATTATTTTATAAATTTGTCTCATTTTTAGTTCTGCAGTTAAATTATTGACGGAATCTATCAAGTGGCCGTTGAAGAGGAATGTGTCTCTCACATGTTGCGTCTTTGCGATAAAATTGAAATAACCTCCGACCCCAATTTTCTTCTCTATTTTTCTCTCCGAAATCTCTCTTGCAAAAACTTTATCTGAGCCCTTCCCCCCCAAGCTCCCCTCTCCATTATGCCGGTTAATGGGGGTTAAAAATTAATTTGAAGCAATTTAAACACACTTCAAACACGTAGTAAGTCTTAAACTCGAATATATTCTTCTCTCCTTCAACTGAAAAAAGGTCTTTTTTTTCCCAATACTTTGAAGGTCTATTTATATCGCACAATATATTTCATAGGGCAAAAATCAATTTTACCCCTTAATTTTTCTTTTTTTTTATTTTTTATGTTCAATTTAGTAAATGTATACGGGTATACAAACATGTGGTTTTTCTTTTTTTTTTTTTTGAAATGCCATCTTTATCTTTAATGACTTCTTCCTCCATCACCCTTTAAACAATTTTTGAATCTCTTTATTAACCTTAAAAATATGTTAGTTTGAATTTTTTTAAAAGTATTATTAATTATTACACAACTAATTATATACTTGTAGATTCATTGATTTTGACCCCGGGTTCCTAATTATAGTTCTCATGCTATACGATGACTGGATTGATGTCCTGTTCTCGATTAAATTGATTGAACTAGTCAAATCAATATGATTGAATTTCAAAAATAATGGTCAAAAGTCGGGCTTTAGTCTATACTTTGGCTTTGAATTCTAGTGAGTAGAAAAAACCGAAAATATTTAAAATTTAGGGTAAATTACACTGGTAGCCTTGGGATTGGCGCAAAATACACAAACACCATATGTCTTACAAAACTATAAGTACATGTCTTGTGGTTATAGTTGTAATTATAACCACACCCATTATTCAGAGGCAACGATTATACAAATACCTTTTGAAAAATATTACACTAATACTCCTCAGAAAGTGAAACTATAAATTCACAAAACATATAAAATATCTTTATATTTTGACCTAATATCAGAGTCTCAATTCCTTAAAAACAAAACAAAGAATTTGCGTAATTCCAAAAATGAAAAAGAATTTCTTTCATTCTCCGAACTAAACTTTAAAATGCAAGCATTTATAACATTGTAGTTAATATTTTCAAAGAGCAAACATATGTATTTACTGAAAATACATGGAACTTATGCTAGTTATACTTACAATGTTGCAACTTCGGAGAAAAATGTATTTCTTTTACAATTAAAACAATAATTATAAAAAAAAATTATCACATTTGTTTCAATTTCTATTAAAAATTTTCAAAAATGTGTGTTTTTTCGACGAAATTGACATTTTTGGACAGAATTAGATCGAATGTGCTCCTATTCTTTTAAGTTATATTGCTGTCAATTGCAAATTTGCACTCTCAAAATTCTATTAAAAACACTAGTCCTCTTTTACTCTTTATTTAGAAACAAAATTTTCACTCAATAAATTCACAAAATAGTAAATTGAATCAATCTAATAAAGATCTTATGTTAATTTATATTAGCATTTAATATATAATCAATTTTTTTTTATTTTGAATATAAAATATATATAGACAATGTGATTAAATTATTGTCACATTCTAATATTGTCCAAAAGTTCTTAAATTTGGTACGCAGACATAGACTTGGCTAAAAGGTGAATTGCCATCACTTGACTAAAATTAGATGCACCTATACTCCATTTGCATTAGCTTTTAAATCTGCCATATTTTTCCTTAATTGTAGCCTGCTTTTAGGCTCAATTACAAGCTAACCAATAAAACATAATTAGCGGATGAAACACACTCAATATCTATGCATAATTTAAAATTTTATTATATTTTTTTAATTAAATAACAAAGTAAAATAAAATGAATAACTTGATAAAGTTATTAAAAACTTTTAAGTTAAACGTGCATCATTAGAATAATTGATAGCACCAATTTAGGCCATTTTGCTAGTAGTAGATTTAATTGCATTTTTATTTATGTAATTATGGTCATTTGGCAGTTTAGCCCTGAAATTGTTAGGATTGTGAAGTAGTCGTTCACATTTTTTAATTTTTTGATTTTAGGATAAAAATGCTCGGAATTTTCAAAGTTACCTAAATGTGATATTATAATTCTAGCCAACTTTAAAAATTTTGATCAATTTTATCCTAAAATTACAGATTAAAAAATGTGAAGGACTATTTTACAATCCCTATCAAGTTACCGGGTCCTAAATTGCCAAATAGTTATGATTATAAGACTAGAAATCACGAGAAAATGACTTTTTACTCTAGTAATTATCATGGTAAAAAAAAAATCATGGTGAATACAAATTAATCACACATCCGCAATGATTATTAGTCATTATTCTACAAATGAGGCCAAAACATTAGCCATGGCTAAAGCTATAGTAGATTTTTTTGCGATATATAGCTTATAAAACCCATGACAAATATTAATTAATCGTAGTACAAATATTAAGTTTTTGGATTTATTTTTTTGCCATGTTTAATAATATTATTTTACCATAATTTTTAAACAATGGTTATTTACAATGTTGCAAAAATCATTTATTTATTTATTTATTTATTTTTTCTTGTAGTGTATGCAATTAAGCCACTAGCTCGCAGTACTTGCACTCCCAAAACATATGGATTAATCAAAGAAAAAATTTTCCCTCCTTAGTACTTGATCAATTTGGCCTAAACAAAACTCCCACATGACAATAACACACCAAAAATAAATAAATAAATAAACTGATTAGCAAAACAAATTAGCAATTTCTATGACAAATTTGACTAAACATAACCCTAATTTAGGATCAGCAAAAAATTTCCAATTTAGTAATTAATGTGAGTGAATTAGGGAAAATGGGCACTGGTAGTCATTAATGTAGGAGGCTTTTAAGGATAAACAAAATGGTCCCTAATTAAAGATAGCATGTAAGAATTATTGATAATAAACCATATTGTAAGAAAGGAGGAATGTTGTGGGAGCTGTCTGTGTCAAGTTCATGTGCTCATAACTGGAGCTGGTTGGAAAGCAAACCTGAGAGCAGATGACAGGTTACATCAGATAGGGTTTCTGGGCCACTTTCTTGCTACTTCACCACAAACTATTCCTTTGATTTTTCTATTTTATTTTTTGGAATGCCATTTTCTTGTTTTTTTGTCAATGTTATCAGATATTGTGGAATGAAAATGCAATAGTATTGTAGGGTTGTAGTTATAGAAATGCATTATTCAATTAGCTACTTGTAGCTGCTAAATCATACAAAGTGTACGTCAAACAATTTGATGTTGGCGACGAAATACCAATTTTATGGATCTTTCGTACATATTTATTTATATATATATATATATATATATATATAATACTTGTATTGTAATTGAAATTATAATTGATATATGCATAGCATCACGAACGGATCTTATACTCCGACGTGCTACAAATCATAAACTAATCGAACCTCTTATTTAAGTTTGGATCAGCAATAGACCCTCACTATAAGAAAACAGAAACTTAAGAAAATGAATTTAAAGACAATTTTAATGTTGTCACTGATTGTATATGATCGACGACAATAATTTTTATTTTGTCACAATAAGGAGTTGCAAGATGTTTATAGTGATAGTATTTTATAAAAATTATAATTACCAAGAATTAGTGATAAAATTTTGTGCATCACTATAAATAATTAGTGACACATGTATAGTAACAACACAGTGAAAATAATTACTTATTGTTACTGTATTATGCGACGACTTTAGAATTATTACTTAAAATCTTGTCGTTAATATTATATCTTTTTGTAGCGCCTTCATCCTTCAAGAGAAGACAACAAGTGTCTTTTTCAACAAACACACTTTAAATTAACCCAAGAGTCCTTTTGGTGGTTTTATGAAGAATATATGGCTTCTTGTACTTTTTGTTTGACTAAAAAAATGACTAAGAGAATGCATCAGTTCATAGAGTCATAAAAACTTATACCCCAGTTCAAACTTTCTTTTTTTACTACATCATCTTATCAACTTATGATAAGATACTGTCAGTCATAAGATGGACTCAATCACATGATTGAATCTAACTTTGGACAAATAATCAACATTAGTTAATTTGCATAATTATTAGGGACAATTATATTTACACCTTCTTATTTATGGTCTGTTTATACAAATCGTACTTATCTTTTGCATAATTATAGAAATTACTCATGACAGCAGAAAAATGGGGTAGTTTGTGTCATGATGCTAAAGTTTTTAGGGGTGTGTGTAAGTTTTTAAAAAAGTAAGAAGTGGTTTTGTGTAAGTGATATTGATATTTTAATGGGTGTATGTGTAATTATCTAAAAGATGGTGGTAGTTGTGTAAATAGTCCATGAGTCAAGAGTGTAAATGTAATTATCCCTTATGTACTCTCTCAAGTACTCACAATCAAAGGGTTGTGGATTCGAGTCATACGAATGGATATATATCTATTTTATAGTAGTTTATGATTCTTTTTTGTTCAGTTCAGATGTATTTGTTGATTTAAAATTTAAGAATTTGATATGAAAATTATATATGTATTGGATCAGTCCTAGAATTTGAATGTATTTAATGAGAATTATAATTATGAAAAAGAAATACTAATTACAAAATTGTCATAATTACAAATATCTTCTAAATTTTATATTTTTATTTTATCCAAATACTTTAATAACATATTTTTAAAAAAGATCTAACGTATATAAACTCTAAATATAAGAACATATAAAATATTTTAAATAAATTTAGTCAAATACTCTCTAAATTGATAGTATTAGGACTCCATTTTTTGTTTTCAATTGGGCCGATCCAATGGGTTTGGGCCGCGCCCACTATAGCTTGTTTAAATTTCTCCAATTTGTTGGCTTGACCATTTTGATTATCATATTCAACCAAGAAAAAGATCACTGCAAAAAAATATGATATCAGTTACTAAATATCAAGTAATAATTTTAAAATTGTAGCTAAGAATATACATATACATATATTAAGTGATAATTGATTTTTATTTAATTTTATTATAATTTGGATTCGATAATTATATGTTTTTGGCCTTTTAAAAAATGGGATGCGTGTTTTTTATCCATTATTTTTGTAGATATCGTGATCTCAATAAAAATTTTATCAAAAAGTTCTAAATCTGTCGGAAATTGGCACGTATAAGTCATGTGTCGGCCTGCGTAAGTTTGAGGACGCACGTGACTTGCTCTTTTGATTTTCTAATCAATTTTCATACTTTTCAAATCGCGAAATTCGCAAAAGTAATAGACCAAATCACAAGTTCTATTTTTTAAAGGACCAAAACACGAAAAACATAATTACATGGCCCAAATTATAGTAAATTATCTTGTCATTATACAATTATTAACGACAAGAATTATGTATAAAGTTGTCATTATAAATAATTAGTGATACATCTATAATGTCAACACTAGGTGTTAATAATTGAATTTAATCACAACTTTATGCTTAATTTTTTATGCTAATGTTACTAATTATAACAACTTTACAAAATAACGATAATTATTAAAATCATAAAATTCATTATTATAACTAAAACATTCTTAGTACTAAATATATATAACGCAATATGTTTTACAACTGGTAACGGTATTCGATGTTTTATATAAACAATAAAACATAATATATTTTAAATAGGTCACTTTGGGAAGTACATATATATATATATATATATATATTTGTTATCATGAATGTATTGTTACTGACTAAAAGAAGTACATTCTGAGTTTCATTAAATAAACTCGTAACACTTTTGGGTCCCAGAATAGTTTTTTTTTTAAATAATTTATTATTTATATAAAGAAAATTTCTCTAAACTTTTATTTTGAAACAAAAAATTATTTATTATAAGTTTTCAGTGTTTATTAAAATATATTCAATCCAAAGAATAAATCAATTTCAAAACATAATAAAAATATGTTAAAAATTTATTTGAAATGTAAAGAATTATATTTAAGAACTAATTATTATTTATATAAAAATAAATTTCTGTATTATTTTATTTTTTAATAAATTATTATTTATTATAATTCTTGGTAAATGTTTATTAAAATATTTTCAAATCAAATAATACTTCAATTTCAAAAAATAATTAAAAGTTAACATTGAGCTCAAATATAAATAATTATTATTTTAAAAACTAATTTATTATTTATTTAAAAAATACTCTAATTTTTTTATTTTAAAAATTCAAAAAATAATAAAAAGAAGTTCAAATTTATTTCAAAAACAAATAAGTTAATTATTCTAAGAATAATTTATTATTTATATAAAAATAAATAATTTGAAAATGGGACAAAAAGTGCTATGCGTTCAGTTTAATGAGATTAAAAAAATATTTTGTCCCAATTTTTCGTCCAAGACCAACCAACTCACTTGAGCTTTTCCCTTCAAAGGGCACTTAATGGCCACGTGGAAGACATGTGTCTTCTGTCGTTAAAAAGAAGAAAACAGCCAAATCATTTTTGTTTTGTTTTGTTTTTACAGGACTAATTGCATTAAGTTTTAAAGGACCAGAGGCCGAAAATGTTACAAGTTTTGTTTAATGGGACTAAAACAACATTTGGCTTGTCTATGTTCACACAATTCTGAATTTACAAAAAATAATTACGAGATTAGATTAATATACAGAGAAACAAATTTTATGAATTTTAAATAAAAAAAATTATTACAATCTCTACGAGTGCAAATAATCCCCTCATTCTTCTTTTCGAGTATCAATTTAAGGGTTGACGCTTGTTTTTGAATCAAATGTTCAATTTCCTCTAAAGTAATGGAAGAAAATTACATGTCACGTTTTGTATTAGTATCAAGGTCTTGAGGTTTTATGTCAAGAAAGAATCGTAATTGAAAGCTTTTGGACTTATTTTTTATTGTGTGTATATTGTGACTTATATATGTGAAGACCCTTTTTTATAGACATGAGCAGGGCTTAGATAGTTTTGACTCAGTTCTATTGAATTTGAACACCATGAGTTCAGACATGGATCCATAAGCTAACGGGCCATGTTTAATATGCTATGGCCCAATTAGCTAATCTAAAAAGAAAATTTGTATTTATCCTGAATTGACACATGAAAATTTATAAAACCCAATATTTTTATGAAAAGTCCAAATTTGTTATGAGTTTCTAACTTAGAACTCAAACAATAGTTACTTTATATGTACTTTTAATTAGTAATTTATTGCAAAAGATATTTTGATATCCACAATTTTATGGACAATTTTCACGCAAAATATTACATTGTTATACTATAGAAATCATTATAGTAACAAAATAAAAATTCAATGAGTCAATAGTACATATATATTAGTGATAATTTTGATATAATCACTTAATTTTTCATAGGGAAAAAAAACTATACTTGATAATTGATCATGTAGTACAAGTTTTTTCCTTCAACAAGTTGGCTTCTTCAAGTCTAAGCCTCTCCTTGACATATGAAATATAATTTGTGGCTTTGTTGTCCACATGCTCATCTCCTCCACCACCCAGGACGCGGCCGTGGACATACCCATCGGGGCCACTAAAACCTCCCTCTTTGTTCGGCCTCTTCTCGACTGTGGTGGTGGTGCATTGCACAACCGGCGGCGGTGGCTTGGCCGCACGACAGAAAGACATGATGAGCTTGTTCTTTATTAGGCCTCCAACTTCCATATGTTATATATTCTCTAATTATCCAGACCAATATGAGCAAAATATTTGTATGATTGAGATTAATTGTTATTAGGCATGTCTATATATACACACAATTAAGCTAATAATATATTAATTAACAAATAAATAAATTATTTTTTATGTTTGGGGATAGAAATGAATCTTTGTATATGGACTGTGGTCCAACATATATATGCTTTATAATTAATATGAGAATTATATACATAAAATAATAATAATTGAACTGCTGAAAAATATTCTTGTGAACATATATATATATATTTAATTGGATATTGATCACTTTCTAAGATATGTATTAATGTGGATATTATAAAATAACCTTGGAGAATTGATATGGAAGAATAAATTTCAACTCTCTCTCTCTCTCTCTCTCTCTCTAGTTACATATATTGTAGATTTGATCTTTCTCTTAAAATATTGTATTTGCGACATTTGATTGTCCTTTGAATTTCGTGATTTTAATTATAAACTTATTGAAAAATGTTACAATAAATTTAATTTTTTATAGTCAAAATATACCAAAATCAGGGTAAATTTATATTTAAAAAAGAAAACATGAACAAATGAGGAAATTACTTTCACTTTCTTATACACCGAACCAAATCCAAGCACCACACGGAAAAAAAAGAGCCAATTTCTTCTCCCAAACTATTCCGACATACATTTCACATGAGATTGCCGTTAATTTGGATACACAAATTAACGACTGGATCAATTTTATAAATAATAATAATAGTAAACAATTTAGGGACCAAAATTGAATTAGTGTCTATATATAAGGACGAAAGATGTAATTAACCCCATTTGTTCATGCATGATTTTAGTCCTGTAATCTAGTACAAATAAAAAAAATTCTTATCTGTTTATACTATTGATTAAGTATGGAGACCTTAAAATAATTAACTTTGGTTGGTAAGATGTGTATGGTTTAAAATATTTTCGAATATATTTATCTTTTTAACAAAAAAATATATTATTTTATTTGATCACTTGGTCTCATCAATAGTCTTATATCATGCACATTTAAAATTAAAAATATTTCAATAATTTGGATAATTTTTTTATTTTATTTATATTTAATTGAATTAAACAAATATAATAGAAATTTAAATTACTCACAAATTAATATCGAGTGTGCTTCATCCAATACTACTATTAATTAGATGGGAGGAAACTGTAGTAACTATGATTGGTCCTCACACTGTCTAAGAACTTAAATATCTTCAAATATTAATTTTTCCACCATTTCTTCGACGTTGTTTTCGGTCAATTATTTTCATTCATGTGTATTTAAAGTTAATTCATTTAATCAGTTTTATTAGTTGTTTATTGTTATATTTCTTCTATTTCATTTAACTAAGTAATTATAATAAAATTTTAAATTATACACGTATATTGAACGTGCTTAATTAACTACTACAAATTGAATTTAATTAAATAAAATCGACCCCATTACAAGTATAATTTTTCATGAGATGTACATTACTTAAATGCCAAATATATCATATAATTAGTTCAGACGAATTAAAATTTTATTCATAAATCCTACTCTCTCCTCTCTCTCTCTCTCTTCTTTTTTGTGGGTTGGACATTTAATCCCATTGGTGAATTGAATTTTCTCGTTTCCTTTGGAAAAGTTTGACAAGTAAAGAAAATATTAAAGTAGCTGGACCAATATCAGTTAAGTTTCACTTTCAAATTTATTGTGGAATTAATTCCCCGATTGCGTATACAGATGCATGACAGTGATCTTTTCCGCAGATTGAATTTTCTACTTTAAATTATGTTATATTTTTTATTTTATTTTATTTAATATATATATATATACTATATGTATAAAAAATTAAACAATTTTGATACGCATGATGCATATATATTAATTAAAAGAAAAGATGCAACATAATTTGAAATAAAAAATGCAATCTCATCTTTCAGTCCAGGTTTCATATAAGCTAGATTTTATTACTTATAAGTCTGAAATTATTTATGAACTTAATTTAGTTATTTGATGACTCGGCGTGAGTTAAGAGTTACTAATGAAAAATATTCAACTTTTTTTCATTTATAATGCATAACAAATAAAATTCTCGATCGGGTTCCAACCAATTTTAATTATTTTCCAAGCCTATGAACTCATAAAGTATCGATCAAAACGTTATATTAGTTTAACTTGTATACGAGGCATGCATGTTTACGAGACGAAAATTGAGCTCAAGTTGCGTCCTGTAAAATGTAGTTGAGTGATAAATTAAGAGCGAAAGTTACAGAAAGCTAATTTTTACGACTATTAAAGTATTTTCATATAATGCTTCGTGTATTGAATTTATAAACAATTGTCAGATATTCTTTATTTTTTACAGCGTCAGATATGTGTCAATTATCTAAGTGGTGAGCATATTTCAGATCAAGTGTAATATGTGTAAGACTATGATCAAGTGTAACATGTGTAAGACTATGATATCAAGGCATTCTCAACATGTCAAATTGATAATTGTCATAATTTTAACATGTGAAATCCTAAAAGAATATGACGTGTTGTCCACTGCTGAAATTCTAACAGAACATAGAATGTGGGACATAAGACCACTGCTGAAATTCTAACAGAACATAGAATGTGGGACATAAGACCTCCGCCCAACACTACTAGAAAAGTTGCAAGAACTTTACAATGAATGAGGATTCCACAAACAAATAGTGGAGGGAGCACAAAGTAACAAGTGGAGGAGATGTCATGTGTAGGCATATTTGGGATTCTTGGAAAATTCTCATCCAGTTCAAATCTAAGTGCACCGACTCACTGTGAATTGTACCGATCAGATAACAAGTGTATTATACTCATTGTAATCGGTTCATGTTTGACGATATTCAATTTGAACTAAAATTTCCAGTATACTGCGTTTCGAGAAAAGAAGTCTCTTCATTTCGAGAAAAGAAGTCTCTTCATTTTGGACATAACGTAAACACTCGCAGAAGCACAAACAGTTCAGGCTAAAGGGACCAGCAGCATGCAACGTTAGAGACAGGTTACAAAGAATTCCATCATTAATCAACACAACCAAATTCACTAACAGAGCAACAAGAACTCGGCTCGTCTACTCCCACATGAACGTGAGAGTTTGATGGGATCCACACGTCGATGATCCCTCGGGCCCCTGCTGAAACATTTCTGGAAAATTTACGGTAGAGGCATTGCTACCATGGGAGTCGTCGGTGGCAGAAACAACTGGCTTGCTTTCTTGAATGAACGGGTACTGGCCTAAGCCGCTGTAGTGCAAGTTGTGAACTAACGACTGTGCCTGGGGGAGTGAGTCGGTCTGGTTCAAACCAAACTCCCTCGTTATGGGTTGTGCCGATGACAGAAGAGAGAGAGCACGATCGGAGTCAACGACTTGATTCAGCCCATCGGAGAAGATTTTGTGGCTACTACAGTTACTACTTCCCGACGCAGCATTTGGATCAAGAAGCGGTTGACAGATTGAGGCTTCTTGGACGGCACGGTCACTGCCTTGCATGAACTGAAGCTGATTATTTACCACCTTGTAGCTGTGAGCTGAGCACTGATCCGGAAATGAGTTTCTTCTCTCGGCATAGTTCAGGTGCTGCTGCTGCTGCTGATTGCTATACATCAGCATCTCATTCTCGGCTTTGACGACCACGGGCCAAGACGAGCCTACAACAGCACTTGGCAGAATTTGTGGACTAGTGAAGGATAAAAGTCTTGTACCTGAAAGACCTTGTTGGTTGGAGAAAACGAGTCCCGAGCTTCGGCTTATAGAGTCGGGCTGAGGCTTCCGTCTCCTCCGGTTGTGG
>NC_026152.1:12895098-12904591 GCF_000512975.1 Sesamum indicum
AATTTTTGTTTCTCTTACGCTTTTCTCCTTGTCAACTCAATCTTTCAACAGGGTGAACTCCATTTTCATGATTGAATTCAGGCTCCAAGGTCTTTTGAGAATAGTTCAAGATTCCGTATGAAAATGAGAGCAGATATGGAAATAGTTGGTTAAAAGGGTTAGATAAAAGGAGTTACAGAGATCGAATGTTTATCCTGTTGCAGTCTTGCATTGCATTTAACAAATGCATGCAACATTCATAAAAACTAGTCATCTATTCATTTGAAGAAAGATTCTATACACATGTTGTGTATATTAGATGCAATACTAATTTGAAATAGAAAATTCAATCGAGGAGTACCGTAAATTTCCCTGAAACCACTGACCTGCACATCGACCACCATGCAAACAGAAATTTATGCAAATGTTATGTCGAATGGGGTTTCCCTGGTGTTTATGATATCAATCCGGTTTCTGTTTTCCAGTTTCCAGTCCATTAAAACAAGAATTTAGCATAAGTATGTTCTGTATCTGTACCTTTCATTTCAGTGTTTTCAGAGAGTACCTTTAAATGATGTGAGATTTCTGGCCTCAAGTACATATTCATGTCCCAAGAAAAAATTACTGACGGCCCCCCATTCCAGAAAAAGAAAAAAGAAGCTATGAATCCACAAATATGTCAAGAAGTCCCTTTCAAACAAAAGTAAAGGACTCGGTATGCCTGCATGTTGCGTCGTCCCTCAAAACTTCTAGATAGATGGAAAGATTGATCATTTAGGATGGACCACCATATATGGTCCCAAAAATAAGAGTTCCAAAACACTGATGACCTCAGAAAATGTTTCACCAAGTAATATGTAGAACGAGTACAAAGAAAATATTTTTTCCATTTTTCTCGGCTTTCAATGTTTTCACTTCAGCTGAAAAAATGAATATTGAATCACATTGCTAACAACAGTACTATATGCAACTCGTTGGCGCTTAAGACCAACTACTTGCAAAGGATCATATGATCACATGGGAATTAATTAATGTGAATATTAGGTAGTCTTTCTTTTGTGATATAATTTGACAAACCAAGGAAATAAACAATGATCATATAACAGATAAAAGACAAGAATTTCATCGTCTACCTGCTGCACTGCTGGCAGAAGCGCTGCTCTCGACCCCCAATTGTAACCTTAGGTGTCTTTGAGTGAGTTTCGCAGACTTTATGTCGTCGGTGATAGTCCCTGCATAGGCTCAAATCGGCATTACACCCATCAACCAGGCAATTAGCGACTTGAGTAATATTGCCAGGGGCCTTGGCCCTTTTTGATGACCCTGTAAAGGATGATGGTTCCATTGAGAAGGACAGCGATTTCCGAATCCTTTCAGGCTCTGAGTATCTCCCGAATCTCTATGAGTTACCTTATATTTCTATAAACTAGTCACACTTCTATTTCCCTCCTAAGCGAAAAATTTGGTAATCAACTTTAACCACCTTAAAAGATCGAAACAGAAAGCCAGTTTCTCAAAATCAGCCTGTTTTTCTCAATATCACAGTCTTTTTGCACTTCCCTCTTGCCAACATTATTACCATACTCATCAACCTGTTAGATATAATGTACGTTAGATAAACAAACATAGTATTCTCATTATACAAAATGGTGAAACTTTGTAGTTTTAGATCAAACAAGAACAAATGAGAGTGATAAAACTTATATATCAATCAATCGGCGAGAGCAGTGTAATGGACTATACGCTTTCATGAAGCAACAACAAATAATTCATGTCCTTGATCACTCGAAACAACTCGGTGTAGACTGAAAACTTATTTAGCTGTTCTCCACATGTTATTGAAAGATATTAACATAGGTATAATACCACATAATTTAATATTTAAAGCAATATGGAAAACCAAAGGAACATTTCTGCATAGTTCATATCATTATAAACTTCGAATTAGGAAAGCAAATTAATATCTAATACAACTTAGGGACGCAATACGGCCTCAACACTTGGTTTCACCCAAAGCTGACTTCTAATTTAGAAAAGTGAATTGTCCCGTGCCGTCTAAATTGATGAATCTTGAATTTTCTCCCATTCCTAGTCTACAGTTAACTGTTTTCTGTCTAAATTACAGGCAAGGTAGATATAGTAAACGACTGGAACTCTTCTGGGGAAGAATTGTAAGCTTGAAAGTTGAATACTAAATCAACACACGATACAAAATTCAGAATTCATAAAGGCAATGTCCTGAACTCCTGATGAAAGGAGCAAGGCCATGTCATTCAAGATCAATAAGAAACTCATATGTAGAAAGACTTTTATCTTAATTCAAGAATAAAGAACAGTGAACCCATTCCACAATCAGTTTTCAAGAAACAGAAAGCAGAAGATCCAAGACCATATACAGCAAAAAAATGAGTCTCCCTTCAATTCTTGTCAAATTATGAAGAGAAAACACAAAGGCTGTGAGTGCTTCAGAGTCCCATTTCGTACGCACAGAGAGGGGGGAAAAAGAAAGGGAAAGGTCACAGCTTTTCTTTTGTCTGTCACAATTTGAATACTAAAAACAGTAGAAAATCAGTAAATTCCCATTTCAGAAAAATACTACTTTTGCAATAAGCACAAGATAAAAAAAAAAAAAAAAAAAGTTAAACTGCAATTTGGTGCTACAGTACAGTATTGTGATGCCCAGTAAACAGTCTGGTAGGAATTCAAGCATTCTTTTGTTTCCCCTTTCTTTTTCTGGTTGGGGTTAATGATAAAGACCAAAAATTAAGAGACCCCAAAAGAGAGAAGTTGGAGTGGTACCTCAGAAATCAACCCAAGAGTCTGCCAAAAATCTTGACAATGCCAAGAAAGTAAATTGTAAAAAAAAGAGACCAGAATGCATATATGTATATTGAAAGCCTCAGAGGAAGAAAGTGAAACAATCGCTACAAATATATACTAAAACAAATTACAGTCACAAGGAAGGACTAGAACAAAAATGATAAGAGTGTAACAACAATACTTACAGACAAGTGCAAAAGGAGAAGACTGACTTAGTCTTCTCAGCCATTCATTCTCTGACAATGACTCCATTATAGATGGTTCAGTAAAGTGGCAACCAACAAAAAGCTGGATAGGAATAGTGTGTGTGTGAAAGTGAAAGAGAGAGAAGGGGGCTAGGGGGGGGGGGGGAGGAGGGGGGTGGTTGTGGGTGTGGAAAAAGGCCTATATAGTTTAAATGAAAGAAAAGAAGATATGCATCCAAGAGAGGTTTCATATGTGGGAATTATTGAGAGGAGCAGCAAACACCTTAGGCCACATCCCACCAAACAATTAAAATGTATTCATGAACAGAAACTAAAATTATGCATACATATACATACATACATACAATAAAGAACTTACATCAATCCCTTGTGTGGGGCACCACAAAGATAGCAAGAATCCATGAGGGAAGGTAGAAAAATGGGCCCTTTCTTTTGTTTTTCTAATGTTTGTTTGCTTTTCACACACACACACACACTAACACTACACATTACATTAAAGAAACAAGCAAAAAGAGAAGTTTTTTACCAGTTTTACTAGTTCAATCACCTTCCTTTTTGGGCTAGCAGCCTTGTAAGAAGTGATTAAACAACTCACCATCCATCAAGATTAGAGAAACCTAATGCTATTAAGATATTATTTTGGGGAAAGAGAAAGATAGACCCCATGTAAAATGAGTGGCTACAAAAGGGACAGGGTGTTTTCAAACTCCACGCTTTTTCTTTTCTTCAACAAATTTTTATTCAGCAAGAAAAAGGGTACAAATAGATTTAAAGATTTCATTATGTTTGGATTTGTGTTTTAGTTGTTTTATTTTATATTTTAGAAATAGAGAGAGAAAAATAGAGATAAATGAGTGTGTATTAAAAATAGATAATATGTTTGGATTTGTGTTTTGGGAAAATTTAAAATATTTTAAAATAAGTGGTGTTGGTTTGATGTTGGGATTTGGGAGATAAAAATCACTGTTCATTGTCAAATTATATATTTTTATATATAAATATTTTATGTTTAACGTTGTACTTTTGAGAGACAAAAATTACTGTTTATTATCTAATTATATCTATTTTATATTATGTATATATATATTATATATAAGAAATTAAAAAACAGAAAAACACGCAAATAAAATATAAAAATACAAAAATAAATATTTTATCAAGTCTCGAAAAATGCAAAGTAACGAATCCTTGGGTTTTGGATTCTTGTGTTCTTACCAGTCGCATTCTTCCACTTTCTTGCCTATTATTCTGCTCCCACATCTCATTTTGTTCTTTCTTTCTGCATCTCATTTTCTTTAAGTAGCTTTAAGGGGAACATTTCAGTTCTATTAAGGGCAAAGCTTTTCTGTGTCACCTTAAGTTCTGAGCTTGGGAATTATACTGTCTGCCATTCATTGTCAATATGCATCAATCTTTGTTCTTTATCAGGGCTGTAAATTATCGAAGTTGATCCGAACTCATAATTTATTCAAATGTGTATGAGTTATTACCAATTTTTAAAAATTGTGTGTAAATTTTATTTAATTATAGATTTAATCAAACTCAAACGAGTTTAATTTGGATCAAACATAAATTAAACTCGATGCATTTTGAAATTTTAAGTCTATTTTATCAGTTTTGGACTATTTAAATCGAGTTTAAACCGAGCTTGAGAGTTTCTCAAACAAAAAATTTTGTTCAAGTATAATTTGTTATAAGTTTAAAAAATTGAGTTCAAATGAAGTTTTATCAATCAATTTCAATCGAATATAAAATAATTTAATCTATTTTTCAGCAATAATAATTTCACTAACTCATCAAATAGTTGGATTTCTTCTCATGATTAAGTCTTATGATTTGATAAGAGACAATAAATTTTGAAACTTCATTTTAGGGTTCCTCACTCAACAGTTGACTCTTCATTGGGAAAAAAATTCCTCATCTAAATGTCATTTCACAAAAGGAAAACCAAACATCCTGACACTGATAAATTGCTGAGATTTAGTCCACATAATTCTCATGGACGGCAATTCTTTGCAGAATGTATTGGTGCCTTTAGAATAGACATTTCATGTCTGAAACCATAGCCCATGTGAAGGAGAACAAAAAGAAACTGAAACCAGCCAAGTTGCCCTCTTATTAATTGATCCGGCATGCGCTCGTGCACCAGAGATTTTATGTGAGTTACTGCTCACTCTGGTTGAAATTATACGTTTTTGGGCTAAAAAATACTTTGTACAGAAGAAGAAATTTTGGGATTTATAAAACGCAAAAATCAGATTGTATGGTACAAATGTGGGAGGGGAGAGCAATTTCAAAGTTCATCCCTTTGTTCTCATTTATCATCATATGGAACTCAGATGTAGTTATTCGGCCCCAGGTTATGATTGCTTGCCATTTTATCTCATCCCATCTCATTGTAGTGGTGAAAAACGAGACCATATAGATTTAGATGAGGTGAAAGTATATCGATGGTTGTTGAAACAATGTGTAAAATTTTTTTAGATAAGAAAGAAAATATAATTATTATAGTTAGGAATAATTACATTACTCTTCTTTGAGGTTTGGTATAATTACACGTAAATTGTGGTGTGATTTAAAATTTTATATTTAGTTCTGTTGGTGTTTGTATCCAACAAATAGATCTCTCCATTAGTCAAAATTCATCTAAAGTCAAAAAATTGAATCTAGATTGAAGCTTGTTACTGACTTATTTCAATTCAAGCAATCTTTTCCAATCAAAGTCCTCATATGCATTTTCACACGCGTTAATACATGTTAGAGGTAAATATGAATTTTGACTTGTTAGAAACACACATCAAGAATACTAGATATAAATTTTCAAACCATAAAATACTGTATATTTGTTCCTTATAGTTAATGTATTATAGTTTCTTTCTAGAGTAGTGAAAAAAAGTTGATGAGATGGGATTTTTTCTTGCCTCAATGATTAGAGGGGTGGGGGGTGGGGGGTGGGTTGCCTAATAAGATCATTAAAAAACTCAGTCAACCCAAAGTTAAGTTCCACAAAGGGCTTTACAGTTCCAAGTTCCAACAGCATAATCTAAGAGACAAAACTATAATTCCTCTCACAATTTTGACTCTTGTAGCTTTGTATCCTTCTAAGTTGCAGTTTGATGCTTATTGGGAAAACCAAATCACTTTGGGGCTCCAACTTTTATTTCTATTTGTGTAATGTGGGAAAGTGGTAATGGGAATGCAACCCCATTTCCTAGATATTCACATTTTCAAAACTTTACTTAATTAAATAAATAAATTATATCAAGACAACATGTGTGCTTCACATATTTTATTTTATAATAACATGTTGTCTATCAGTAATTAATGAAAAATGTCGTCCATGTAAATCTGTACATACATGATTCGTCGTGAGTCATTGAATTAATACATGAGATTTATATCATTTGTAATACAACGACTGATAGTTTATGCAAATACAAACTCGCATGAACGGCATCACCAAGACCGATAATATACAATCACTCCACCTATTATATATATATAGGAGTTACGATGGTTATACCCGTCTACCTATTGTAAAGGAAAAGGTAAACCGACCGCATTGATCTCCAAGCCGTGGGATGGGAAGAGGATAACCTCATAGGAAAAATTGTATTTTTGGTCCATATTTTAGTGTCATTTTAAATTTAGTCTTATTTATTATGATTTTCTCACATTGCATCTCATAAGTTGAATTTTTTTCTAAATGGTAGTCCTCTCATGCATTTTCTGTAATTAACGAAAAATGCTAGCGGCTCCGTTAATTATTGGACGAAAAATGCATGTGAGGACTAAAATTGAGAAAAATTTCAACTTATGAAATGCAATATAAAAAATCATAATAATTGAGACTAAGTCGAAAAAAATCCTGACATACCGGACCAAAAATACAATTTTTCCTAACCTCATAATATAAGTAATGTGGTCCAAACATAAACCAATCCTCCATACTAATGGGAAGAGGATAATAATATTGATCCGAAGGTACGTACGAGGAAACCCACCTTCCGTTCCTACTTTTTTAAATTCATAATTATTCTGATGAAAATGTTGATCAACTGTACCAACTTGCAAGAACTTCTGGACCACCTTTGATTCTTGATTTTGGTCTGAAAATTCACTTTAAAAAAAAGGAAATGTATTTAAAACAGAAATAATCTGTTACATAATTTGTCACATCAAAATATTGGTGCTATAGAATTTGATTTTGGAATAGATTATTCCAATAATTTATATATATTTTGAATGATAATTTTAAAATTACAATTTGATATTTTGTTATTATATTATATTTTATTATAAATAAATGAGTATTATTAAGATCTAGAGTATGTAGTACCACGTAAAGATGGAATCCAAGTCACATAGAGTGGATGCTGCTGCACGAGTGGAGCTCGTGAAAGCAACTAACATTTTCTTTTTCCCAGAGCATGAGCAGTCCAAAGCATCAATTAGAAACAAATAAAAAAATTAATAAAGACAATTAAATAATCTCCAAAGTATTGAAATTTGACTGCAAAAAGTTATGATGTTTAGGTATAGCTCATCACTATGGCCCATAAAAAAATATATAGTGAATATAGAGTAATTACAATTTTGCAATCATCGTTAGTCGTTATTTTTGCAAATGGGACCAAAACATACTTTAGTCATAGCTAATATTTCGAATATAGTTAAAAATCATAGTAAATGTTGATTTATTATGGTAAAAATTTAAGTTGATTTTATTCGATAGTAGGTAATAATAATATTGAGGGTAAATCATATCTTGTCATCTGAACTTTGATCGTTTTTACACTTTGCCATCAAAACTTTTTTTGTGTCAACTTACCATATCAACTTAGCGAAATTTGCACTTTGCCATGTATGACCGTTGTTTTGTTGATTTTTCTACCAGAAAAACAGCATATACTGTGCGTATGTCAAAAATGTAACATCATATAACCCCTAAATATCACATTGCATGCACTGAATGTGATGTTTTTGCGATAAAAAGCTCGGCTGAGAAGCAGTTATAAATGCAAAATGCAAAATTTTGTGAAGTTGAGATAATAAGTTGACACAAAAAAAAATTAGATGCCAAAAGTGTAAAAAGGGTCATAATTCAAATGGCAAAATATAACTAACTCTAATATTAAATTATTATAATTTTTAAGTCGTGGTCATTAATAATATAGAAAAAGATAAAAAAAAAAAATTGTAGTGATTTTAATAGTTCTAATACATCGATCCATTAGTCAGTGAGAGCATTTGTTGCCTGGGTAAATAAGATAGGTTCGATCTAAGTTTTTGCTCAATAAATGTGACTTTGTAATTAGATCGTTTTCGAGTGGATTAATGAGCAGTTTCAAATTTTTTAAACAATACTACAGTGAAAATATGTTTTATTTTTATTAAAAATATATTAATTTAACACTATAATTCAATATAAAATATAATCTCATTAATTAATTCAGACATATTATTGGTTTTACACAAAAATCTACATAAAATTAAAAACGAATATTTGACACTAAAAAGTGAAAATGAAAACATAACCCGAAGACTTGCAAATTGTCTTTACCACAGTGAGTTTGGAGCTTACAAATTGTCGGCAGCTATTGATGTATTTGGACATGGATTTTGCATTAATATGAGCAACTAGCATATATATGGACATATAACACAAGAATTGCACATGATGTAATAAATTTTATTATTATTTCTTTTCTCTTTTAGTTACGCAAATAAAAAAAAAGTAGGAGTCGCACCCCACAAACTAGTCAAAAAAAATTGTGTATGCGTCATGTGTGACGGTCAGTATTTTTATAATTGACTTATTGTCACTAAAAATCAAGACTTAACCACTTAAAAGTCAACACACGTATCAAAATATACGTTCAATTCCACCGAATGTCTTGGCTAAAATTCAAACACATATCTTGAATGTGCAACGTCTATATTTACTACTAGGCTACAACAATTCATTCTCACATTACATGTATCTTTTTATAGGGTAAATTACAACTATCTTCCCTGAGGTTTGGCATAATTACGACTACCCCTTTATTATTTAAAAAATTATCAATGTCCCCCTGATTTTTTATGATCATCTAATAATTAGTCCAATCCGTTAAATTTCCACCTAATTTTTATGGTGAAGTGACCGAAATGACCTTGTGGATTAAGAATTATTACTTTATTCATTTATTAAATTCTGTGAATTTTTTTTATAAACTAAGTGGATAATATTTGATAATTTTTAAAATTTTTCGACCTACCTCGTTTGATTTTTTTTTTGAAAAAATAAAAAATACAGTAAAGACAAAATTGATAATTTCATAACTCCATCCAAGAATTATATAATTTCATCAAATATCAGAAAAATATCTGTAATTTTTAAAAAAGTGAATGCATATTCATAATTATTTCAAATTATACGGGAGATCGTGGTAAATTATCCTTTTTTACAAATATCTCTAAAATATTAAATACATATATATACATTG